>NC_135773.1:9252383-9408057 GCF_028453695.1 Augochlora pura | reverse complement strand
AGGACGATTCTTGTTAGTTCAAATTATTTCCGCATTACTGTACACTACTATGTTAACATAATATATTTTTCGAAAGAATTATTCATATTAAAAGCCGATTTTCCAATGTCTGCGTTGGAACAGTCCGAAACTGTTCCGCCTGATTTTCGAAAGAAATGTTTCGTCGACAAAAGGCCCTAATCGCGCAGGAAATTGCGACACGTGAAAATTGGTGAAACTGCAACGGGAAACCGTCGGGTCCCGACAATTAGATTCGCCAGTGACGATAAAGTTTTCGTTTTAATTAGCTCGTTAGCGACGCGTCAGGATGACGGTTTTTCCATCAGCGGCAAACGACGTAATCGGTGATATATAGCAATTTTCCATCGGAGCACGTAATCGATTAGACCGGGGCCGGCAACGGTCCGCACGCGCAAGTGATTCATTTTCGTTCCCTTATTCTTATTTTTTCTAAAGGCGCCGCTAAAAATCGACGAAGAAGAGAAACGGAGGAACGTGCCACGCCGCAAAAACTCGGCGAACTCGTAAAGAACACGTAAAGCCACTGACTATGAAGCGAGTGCCCCGATCCCCCGATTGCGCTAATAACATCGCTAAAGCATTTACCGAGGTAAAAAAGACTGTACGACTCCATTGATCGCCGGCAAAATTTCACTAACGAGCGGACCCCCGCCGACGTCTTTGCCGGGAAGTCGATTAATTTTCAAGATGGAGGCAATCTCGGTGTTTCTGGACGCGAGCATTGCGCCGACGATGCCCATTTCAACGACAGGATTCTTTATCGACGTTCCTGTTGCCAGTTCTCCTGCGAATCATGCGCCCGATTACCTTGCAATTTGTTCATTTAAAGCCTAAATTATTTTCGATTATTCTTCAATTTAATCTTTTATATCTCTGTAGAATTTTAATTTGAAACAGAGTAAAATGCATTCAAAGGTCATTGTTGAATTCGTTTTATCGTCAGCTACTACACTATAAAGTAAAAAATACATAGCGCTATTTTTCAAAAGTTTCGGTAATCTGTGTTTTGTATCGAATAAAAACATTTTTCGACATTTTTATCGCTGCACTTTGTCTTTATCAAAGCGTTCATCAACCTTTATTCCAAACATTTATTTGTCAAATGCAAATGCCCGAAAAAATCGGTGCAATCGTTGCGATGAACACACCGTACGACAGAGATGACAGTAAAAATGGATGGAGAAATTCTTCTGCAGTTAGTAAGTAATTAACGAGATATTTTCGTTTTCGAACACTCTGCAAAGAGTCTTTTCCATAAAGGAATTTAGACAACGAACAATTTAATCATTCGAATTAAACACTTCATATATTTTATAATACTTCCGTCGTTCGCTCGCTCACATACCCTTACATTTCACCGAAATATTTCATAAGCTATCCACTTTGTTATTAAAACGTTCGTAAGGGGAGAGAGCTGGAATAACAAATTCATCATAAAACCTCAGTGGCAGGTACCGGATCGTTCTGAAATGAAAATGCTCGTGCAGCTCAGGAGAATATCCGGGCGAAAAATTGTTGAAAACGTTGCCCCGAAAAAACAGCCTGGTATTCGTTGTAATGATAAACGCGAACTCGTAAGCCGAACGTTTTACTTTTATTATCTTCGCGTCCATTTTCCGGCGCAAGTACACAATTTCGCGTGTCTCTCAAAGATAAAGTACTCCGAATACATGTTGTCCACCAGATACCGCCATATTTGCGGAACCGGGTTGTTCCGCGAGCTTGCAGCCCGCCTCTGGGCTTGACGCCGCGTCCACTGGCAACGCTCTCGCAATCCCGTGTTTGCGAAACGAATGTCTAACATTTGTTGTATCTTTTAGGAGCAGAGACACACCGACGCGTGGCTCTTTCATTTTTGCTAGCGGCGAACGCCCGAAACGAATTAGTCACGCTCATTGGTGGACTGTGGATTTTTATGGAAAATAGACATTGTCTTCGCCGGTTGCGAGAAATGGAAAATACACAGTGACTGGTTCCTTTCAGTAATAATTTTAATTACTACAAAATTATAAAAATTCGCAAACAGAATAAGATATATAATTCTACAAAATTATACAAATTATACATAGACACTCTTTACAATTCTTTTAATCATTATATTCAATTGCAACTATTAAATTTTGTACTTGTTAGAACGAAATGGAAAACCTTCTTTAAGCTTTCACTTGTCTACGATTTTAATTTGTTAATACTGAAATGAACATTTTAATTTGAAAATTACCGAAGCCTATATGTATCAGCTTGTATTTTATACAGTGTACATATATGTATAGATCGATCTTTGAAAGCAATAGGATACGAATAATTACAAGGAAGTGTTACAAAATTTTCTAAACGATTGTTAGTCTCTTAACAAAAAGAGTTTGCAATGTCTACTCTAGAAAAGATTGACTCAAGAGTTTGTACAATCGTGGAATAAAAGATGAGTTTACGGATATCAAACATTTTCAGACACATCTTATCTTAATGAAATCGACAAGGTACACAATTTATATTAACTTATCTAATCGTGTAAAAATTTCAATCGATCTAAGTATATAAATAGAGCGAATCAATATCAGCGGAAATACCGTCCAGCATTTGCACTGACAACACCGTGACAAGATGATGTGGTCGATCTCTTTGATTCTGCCAGCAATTCTTGCTGTGGCTAACTGTAAGTCTGTCTATCGCGTTTACCTTTTAAGTAGGTCAAGTATACAATTAACTGTACGTGCTTCAAAATCGGACGATTTTAATTGATACAAAAATGGTAAAAGCATGTCTCGTAATATCTTGAGGAGGCATGCGAAATATTTAGTATTCAAACTCTCGCGTTGTCGAACAATTACATGGAAAAAGCGTTCGATGCTGATCGATGTCTAAATTTTAAATGGCACGTTGAGACGATTTTTTCGATAATTATTACAGCCGAACTCGAGCCAAGGATCATAAACGGAACCGTGGCGAAGCCGGGCCAAATTCCTTATCAGGTGAGTCCAATAGAAGAGACGTTCGCGATAAGATGTTCTATCTTCTAACCAACAAATAACCTGTTAACCACGATACCACCGTAATTTCTGAAATTAACGAATTCTTGTTAGGTTTCCCTGCAAACCGCGTCGAATCATTTCTGCGGTGGATCGATATTGAACGCGGATTACGTTATTACAGCCGCCCACTGTGTAGTCAGGCAAGTGGAACGAACAACATCATCATATTTTAAGCTCGAACTAGTTGCGATATGAATTCCCGTAATTTCGGGAACCATCCGAATAAGCTTTAATATTGTTTACAGTAAGTCGCCCGCAAACATAACAGTCGTTGCTGGAACAGTGAACTTAACGCGACCAAATTCGGTACACTACGCCGAGAAGATTTACTATCACGACAAGTACAACGCGTCCGACTCCTGGGTGAATGACATCGCTTTGATCAAGGTATTTGATAACCGCGAGGTCGACCGATCTATCCAAAGTTTAACCCAATATTTAGCTGTACGAAATTGTACGAATTGTCACAAAATAGCATTGCGACCGAGCAGCCGAGCTGATTATGCATCATTAAAATTCTGCGAAGTATTCTGTTGTTCGAAGAAACAGCGATTGATTGAAATTTATTTCATCGTTTAATAACATTAATTAAACACCTTTGTGCTGCAATTTGTAATCAACCGCGCCATAAATGCATAAAATCCGCTATCCGTTGATTGCAACAGCCAACACAGTATTTTATTCATAAAAGAGCAAGCTGAGGTTAGCAGAGAAAGATTGAAATCTTGAAAAAAAACCTTCAAAGTATTTGCAGAAAATTAGACTCTTTCATAAGTTTGATGCAGCAATTATTAATATCCAAATTAATTCAATCTTATCAGATTTTCAAGGAAAATCATTAACGCTCTGTGAGTTTAGTGTTCATATCGATTTCAGCAACCATTGTTAATTAGGTGGTACGCAATTACTTTAAAGAATTATAAAAAAGTGTAATAACGGATCCTCGATTAACCGAACTAGATTTTCCTCCTTCATTATTATTTAGCTATTTGAATATTCCAAGCGCTAATAATTTATCGAAAATAAAAAAAGATCAAGTATCAATTTTTTTAATTCGGATAATCGAAGGGTTCTATCGCACTGATCTGCAGTTAGGTTGGCCGTCAGCCACCGTGGTTAATCAAGTGAATTTTTGATAAAGGTGAAACCCCGTTTCGTGAAAACCGCTCTGATATCATTCGTCCCCCTGCCAAGTCCCTCGGAGGTCGTTAAAGCTAATGACGAGGCCATAGTCTCCGGATTCGGCAGGCTCGCGGTAAATATTCTAATGGATTTCGTTCGAGATTGAAGAACAGCCAGCGGGGAGGGGGTTAATTAGTGGCACGATGATCTGAATTTGAACTTGTTTCATATCGATGACACCGCAGTACAACGGCGAAAGAACGAAGCTTCTACACTGGGTCAACATTACGATCGCCAGCCAGAATTATTGCAGAGACATTTACCAGGGGGAGGAAAATATTTACGCGACGCACCTGTGTGCCTACGATCCGTCAGCTGTTAGGGGACATTGCAAGGTGAGTTTCCTAATTAATTGAATCATTTGGTCATTCACTTTTTGCACATGAAATATTTTACTTTTATAGAATACAAAATATATCTTTATACACTGACGTTTATTTATAACAGTGTTCACCGAGTATTCTTTTTTATACGTACAGGGAGATTCTGGCGGTCCGTTGATGGTGCGCGGAAAACTTGCAGGACTCGTGTCGTGGTCGTACAACTGTGCTCACACCGTATATCCGTCGGTGTACACGCGTGTAAGCTCCTACCTCGATTGGATTAAAAAATATGCAGTCTAATTGCCAAAACATTGTCTCAATTGTCCGTTAAAATGAAATAATTCTCCGAAGCATGTTATACGAGTATGTCAATTTTGTTTCCACCTTCCACCGTCAGTAAAATTAAAATATTCATTACACGGCTCAACTTTTTCAGGCGAAACTGTCTCATTTTTTAGTACGTTGGTTTTTGTTGTAGCAGCAACTCTGAAATATTAAAACAACTCGAAGCACAACAGTTCGTCACAATCTTATTTTGCTCCAAGAATCTATGCAACTGACTTAAAAACTTCACCCTATCGAATCAACCCAGTAATTATTTATTTGTATCATTTACTAATAATTTTCCTATTTACTATGAATTTTACTGTTATTTACTGTTATTTACTATTTATCTTTTACTATTAACTTTCCTATTCACAAAATTTTATTTGGTCCTTCTATCATCCACGAAAAATTCAATTCGTTTAGCCAAGTTCTAAAAAAGTTCCTTCGTTTTAAAAGGAGCTCGAATACTCCCATTATCCGCTCTATATTTGAGTATGTAATCGCGACACTTGTTGACACTTCACAGCACTTGTACGAAGAATGAGTAATGATTGCTTTGACATATAACTCGTGCACATGCCGTGTTAAGGCTGTTCGCCGACCTCTCACTCGATTGTGATCATTCTAAACGAAGACATCTGTGTAACTGTGGATAAAATATTTATAGTCCATTTGCTATGTTAAAAATCTATTTTTAGCCACATGTTAGGCATAAATATTCCCAGGAAAGTTCTCGCGGGGCTGTTTTTATTTTTTCGAACGAGGAACGTGATCATCGTGTAGATCGCATACCGGCCAGTGGAGGAATCGAAAACAACAGGTAAAAGATTACAGTGACCCCGAGGGGTGAACGATGTTTAGGTCACGGTGGTTGACCTTTCCTAGGCGCGCGCGACGCTTAGCTCGTCGTGGTGATCAATTTTCCAGGCGAGTCTTTTATAATCATCTCCTGCGCGGCGTGTAATTATTCTTCGGGTGGAGTATGAAGGTGAGCACGTAATCGTTAATTATCTTATAGGTGTAAGAAGCTCTTTTTTACGATAGTAGTTAGCATTCATAATACGTCGGCCCAGTCTAGAGGTAGCTATTACAATAATAAATCGTTTAGAGCAGTATACTAGACGGTAAATTGATCGTTAACTACAATAAAGAGGTAAGTAATACAGTAGGCGTGGCGTATAATAGCTAATGTGCGAATTCTTTCCTAGGTATGATAAACATCGTGAAACAAAGCATTGGAATCGAGGAGTCTACCGAGTGAACATTTAGATTCGAAAGTATGATGACGACGCGACGCAAAGCTGCTGTCTGATCATAGATCAGAATTATAATGTTCGCCTAGTTGACATCTCACGTCGATGTGCAGTACTCTCGCGCATGTGTTGCCATCCCCTACCACTTGCGTAGTGACTTTTCCTGCGAAACCTGAACCTACCTACACATATACATACGTATAAACACGCCAAGTCGCGACATCATCGGAAACACCATCCAGCATTTGCGCTAACAACACCGTGACAAGATGATGACGCTAATTGCAATTACTATGCTTCTTCCAGCTGGTTTTGCTGTGGGAACTTGTAAGTTAACCGCGTTAACGAGTTAAACTTCAACCTACCATCTTATACCGATGTGATAATAAAATAAAATATCGAAAATAAAAAGAAAAGTACTATCAATTTTTAATTCGAATAATCGAAAGTTTATCGCACTTGATCTACAGTTAGCTTGACCGTCATCCACCGTGATTAATCGTGTGAATTTTTGATAAAGGTGACACCCCGTTTCGTGGAATCCGCGCTTATATCATTCGTCCTCCTGGCAGGCTCCTCGGAGGTCGTTAAAGTTAATGACGTAGCCATAGTTTCCGGATTCGGACAGCTCGCGGTAAATATCCTAAATGGATTTCGTTCGAGATTGAAGAATGACCAATGGTGGTTAACTAGTGACACAATAATTTGACTCCGAAACTGTTCCATATCCATGATACAAGGACGCCAAAGGCGCAACGACGAATCATCTGTACTGGACCAGCATTACAATCGTCAGCCAGCAGTATCGCGATGGCATTTACAGAATATAGAGTAAAAATATTTACCCGACTAGAGTAGAAATATTAATTAATTTATTTGATCCAATGGTCTTTGCATTATAACGAGTTAGACTCGCTTTGAATGTATGACGCAAGTTTATCCGTGCATGTTGTGTCACTGTTTGTATACTAACTAATCCGGGATTTTATACCAAAAAAATGGAAAAAACACTTCCGATCGAAGGGCTAACGAAACGCGCCACCGTTTCGAAAGGGAGCCGGTCACCAACGTCCCAGTGTAAACGGTGGTATCGATACACTCGAAATTCGGATGAACTGTTAAGTGAACAGCTACGGTTTTCCGTGCTATTTTCCAAGTTCAAAGTCCTCGTATCTACATCTCACAGCGAATATTTTTTTTCCATAAATGCAAATTGATGCAATATTATTTACTAACCGAGAGTCCTCAATATGCTGTGGAATCTTTTTCTATCTTAACAGAATTTTAAAAATGGTAATACAAGTGCTTGGTTATCAATGAAAGAATTATACAACGAAGTGCTTTGCGGGCCTTCGATGTTTATTGATCTGCTTTGTTATATGTACAGGGAGACTCTGGTGGTCCCTTGATGGTGCGTGGAAAACATGCAGGAATCGTATCCGCTTCTCACGGCTGTGCTGAACCTGTGAGCTCCTATCTTTATTGGATTAAAAAACATGCGGTCTAATTGTTAAAATATTGCTACAATTATGCGTTAAAATAAAATAATTTTCTGCCGCTTGTAGTACGAGTATCTCAATTTTGTTTCTACCTTCTACCGCCAGTAAAATTAAAATATGCACCCCATAGAATCAATCCTGTAATTATTCAATACATTCAATACAAAGGTAAAGAGGATACAAGAAGTTCGTAGTTAATGATAATACATTAACATAATTTATTTAGGTTTTCGAAAATTTTTAGTTTCTATTATATCGGTTTTAAGTTATAAGAGTTATAAGAATTTGTTGCATGATATTCGCGATGTAATAATATAATTGTATCTACGGAAAGTTCAATTCTCTCTCGGAATTTGAGTTTTCTGATTTCGAACGACGCACTTGAAAATACTTCCCGAAACTGTCGCAGAATTTTCGGAACGATGGAATATGCGACGTCGAAACTGCGAAAACTTTCGACAGGTTCGAAATTCGCTTTAAAAAAAAGAGACAGATAAAAAAAACGTGCGAAACGATGAACAACTCCGCTCTGCATATTTACTTTCATTGGAACTGCGATCGAAAGTGTACACTGCGCGGTTGAAGTTCCAGACAGACCGAACTATGCAATCGCGTTTCAAACGCTACGCGGATCGTACTTAAATAGTACCCGGTACCTTATGGTTGTTTGGTCGGAAGATCATATAAAAATTTCAGAACGCACCTTCGCGAAGCCGGGTAGGAAGATCTTCGACCTAATAAAGCCTCCAGCCAGCTGCGAAACACCGTTCTCTAGCAGGGGCGGTCTTAAAATATTCATAATTGAGGGGAGAGGTCGTCAGTCAAGGTTCAAATTTAAATTGAAATTGAATGTACTCGCTACTGAGACGATCCAGGATAGGAAACTGGTAAGGTGGATGCAAAGAATGTAGGGGATTATGTACGGGAAATTCTATGCGAACGTGGACCGGGTAAAAAACATAACGTTTGATCTATCATGCAGCGGCAGCTGTCGAAATTGCATTTTCCAGTTTATGAATAATGATTAACTGCGGGCATTTTCGTGAGAGAATTCGCGGAGCGCGGAAATCGAGAGAAAAATGTACTTTGCTTAACTTTGTCAGATCGAAACGAACATGTTACTCTCTATTGTTCCATATTATTTTATACCATTCTCACTATATTTTTTTCCTATCGCGTGCATACGTAATTGATCTCATTTGCGTAAATATAAAAAGTATATTGAGATTCGTAATTGCGACCATCGTTCGTTAAATTAAAATGTAATACGTGATACAATAAGAGTGCAATTACAAAACATCCAGTAATTAAATTACGTCAAAATGAATTAAATCAGTTTTAATAATTACAATTTAATTAGAATTTATTCGACGCGTTGCACCGAACGGTCAATTAAAATTTGAATAATTAAATGACAACTAATAAGTAATAATTTGAAATTGCATTTATGAGTAAGAAATGAATTACATTATTTTTTATAATCTATTTTACGAACAACGAGTAATTCTTTTTTATCTTTCATTTGAACGTCCAAGCTACATCATTTTTGAGCACTGCATTTTTGTAATAGCCAATAAGCCATGCAGCTTGCATATGGATATAAACAATATTTCGTTCGTCTTTTCAACGTTCGATTGTCTTGTCGCTTTCGATTCGAAAGCGATTCGGAAATCTATTTTTTTTTTATAAGAATCGCCGCTCTCTAGTACCGATTATCGGATACGAAAGTTTCGCAATCCAAGTGTCTTGTCGAGAACGCGCGAATTTCACGGAGCTCCGGGCGAAAATCTGAATTCATTGCGCCAGAAGAAAGTCAGACTTTTGAATTCCCGTTGCATAATGCGAACACGTCAAAGGACATGGCGTGGCGCGACGAGAGCATATTCTTCTGCTTTACTGCCGCTCAAAGACCCTGGGTAAAATGGCAGACCATCCGCGTTCCTATTTACCGAACTCTTGCTCTCTCGCGAGGAGCTTAAATCAAGCGCGCACCATTGACGATACCGCCGACACCAGCAAATTCGAATTTCAGATCGCGGGGCCCATAAAGCTCTATGCTCGTCGCGAGCACGTCGGCCCGCGAGCCGAACCCGAAGAGTTCGTAAATTGTTGCTATAAAATTGAACGACGGTCCCCTACGAAACGATGACAAGAATGTCCGATCTCCCGGCGGGGAGGGGGAAGGGGAAAACTTGTTTACACGAGCGGTTCCTAACTTTTCAAAGAAGCTCCGGAGAATGACAGAACTTTTCGTGAGAATGAAGTATCTGAGACACATATTTAACCCTTATCTGACGTCAGATATTCAGGACTAGTGTATAATGCCGCGTGGGACGCGACATACGTCAGATAAGGGTTAAACACGAAAGATGAATGTCTATGTTTGATCACTTTATTTACCTATTAGTACGATTTTCAATGAGTAGGAGAAGTGCCTGAGAGAAGGTGTCTAATAGAAGCTTGACAACAGCCTTTTAACTTTTTCTTTTAACTTAACACTTTTATTCGTACTTGCTTCTACTTAATATGATATAAACCAGGTATTTAGAAAAAGATTTTTAAATATTTGTTACATTATAAAAGATATTTCTCGCATTATATTAATCTAAATGTTTGACGGATTATTCATTTCGAACAGTTTTCGACTAATTTTTTCAGAAATTGAAACAATTGTTAGAAAGCTGTTTGATAACGCGTTGAAATATATTAATTCCGTCAGAAACTCGTGTTCGCGATATTTGGAACAGCATGTACAACGCAGCTGCTGCCAATTCATGTATTATCGACGTTTTATTCGCGAGCGGTTGAAATCATTAGCGTGAACGAATGACCGATTGCCCGCTGATCAATACCGGGTAATAATTACCGGCATTCGCACGGCAATTATTGCAAATTTAACCCGGTGAGCGATCGACGAATTGAACCCGTTTTAATTTTGATTCTTCGCACGATATATGTTACGAGACCTAACGAGTATCTTACGGAATTTTTTAACGAGTATATTTCGAGACTGCGCGAGCATAGACAAAGCAATTTTCAACTCATTCCGCGACTCTGATTAGACATCGCCCTCCCCGCCCTAAGTTAGCGGAGAACTGGCGTTCGCTTAATCCTCAAATTGTCTCGCGAAATGGTTTATCTGTGTCACGAACCTCTCAATTGGCAGTCTCTTTGCGCGGCAGACTCAAAAAGTTAGCGAGCGCCGAGCCCGGAGGAGTTTTATGTTAACGTAAAGATGGTGGAACCGGGTATTCTCGTTTTACGATGTCATTAAAACACTCCGCGGAGAAGGGAGGAATTACCGGGGCTCCTGACGTCCCGTGGAAACTCATTTATAACTAAGCAAATTAAATGGATTCTCGACTGCGAAACCGAATTATACTCGTTGAATAAGGAACGAGAGATCGGAAAGGAAAGAATGCCACGCGGCAGTGTACCGGCCATTATGACGGAGAATTTGCGAAATTCTCTCGCGCGCCGACAAGTGTTTTTGTTTCTATTGTTGCTCATTAGCGGACCAAGGATTTTAGGTGCTAACAAGACGGCTGAGAGAAATATAACTCGGATCACGCTCGTGCTACACAGCTGGCTAAAAGTGGTCCAACACCTTTTGGAACGCGATAACTTTGTTAAAACTGCACTTAACGAGTGTACATCTTTTTAAATGTTAAAGGGGCTACTGTACAAAATTGAGAAACATCCTTTTAATTATGCTGTTACTTTGGAGAAAACTGTAATTTAAGCTCTCTAAGAAAGCTTGAGATTTTTAAATTTTTCTGCACGCATACTGAAAATACTATACCAAAGAGGTAAGACGCTGCGCCATATTTGGAATCCGGAACGCCGGTAGCCATTTTGAACTTGATCTGGGTCAGGAATCCATTAAACGGATATAAAAGGTCCATATTGGGAAATTTGACACGATTCAACGGTATTTGTATAATTAACACAGTTCCGATGATCGATATTCACTGTTTGCGTAGCTTCTAAATTAACAATCTCACCAAGTTAATTTTACTGAATCGAATTTTACCGATTATATCCTACGTGTTCTAACAGGCACTGCATACATGAAATGTAAATACGACTACATTTCAAAAATTTCTTTTCGAACCGAAAATATTGGTGAAAATTTATTAAAATTAATTTTTCAACTCCTCGCCGTACTATCTTTTTCATAGTTACAAAGATGAGCACTGTTTCTGTTGTAATAATTTCTTAGAAAGAAAAGCAAAAATATATATTGCATTTGTCTACATTTACTTAAATGGTTATATCAACAAGATATTAACATAAATCTCTATGACGAGCCGGACTCGTCGAAATACGGCAAGGTGGTTAACAAATGCGCTATCTCTAATGGTCCAAAAGTTATAAAAACGTGTCACTGAATTCTTCGAACGAGCCCACTATGCACATCGTTGCCCTATTTTGTGCAATGAAAATACGAGGATAATAAAACGATGATAAAAGCGTTCGGCAAGCGGAGAAAAAAAGAAATGTTTGAGAAATAATCACCAGACGGAAGAACGTCTCGTTTCTCTCGTAAGAGGACCGCGTATTCTTTGACTGTTCAAAGTCGTTCGAATAATTATGAGGGGCAGCGTACGTTTGTTTACGAAGAGGAAACGCGGACAAAAGAAAAGGAGCAGGGAGAGAACGACCGGCGCGAGCACGCAGCAACAGGCAACCGTCTGCGGCCGGGTTCCGCTGTTTTTCTCGGGCAAATTCGAGGCAATTCGGTCTTAACGCAACCCGATGTTAATCCGAAGATAAGCAATCCCGCGATTTCTCCCGGTTAGCTGTATTACCGAGTCCCGACGGCCGCGGCCGCCGCGAGAAAATACCCTCCCGAGTACCATGCGTAATTGTTAACTCATAGCACGCAGAGGAGACTGCTTCTACCCCCACCCCCACCCCCACCCCGCCACCGTATTTAGAAACTCCGTCTCCGTCCGTTCCCGCCGTGATATCCACGAGAAACTTGCTTCCTCCGTGTAGACGCGGCCCATTCAGCTTTTTTAAAGCGGAAACTTCGCCGACATACGGAAAACTATACGAAACGGGAGAAAAGTTCGTGCACACCGGCCGCGCTGAAATATATTTAATGCACCTAAACTCGCCGATGTTTCATGCACAGTGTGAAGGTGCCCAATGTGGATTCCGGTCACTTTAAAATCATAGTTTTCGAGGAACGATAAACCTGCCGACATTTTTAATATACAGTGGAATCTCGATTATCCGAATTGCCAAAGTTTGTCTTATTAATTATTCCGATGCATTCCACATAATTGATGAATCGATCTAAAACGACGCATAGCGGTTAAATTAATTATATAGTACGGTAAAATTGTCAGGTCGTACGTAAAAAGTTTTTGAAATAATACGATAATTCGTTGACTTTTTTGTTTAAAATCTGGAAAAAAGAGTTCTTTGATTTTTGTACAACCTTTTCCCACCTTTCGCCACCGTGCGGCGTCTGCCGCGAAAATTAATCACACGCGGGGAATCTACTAATTAGCGTCGAAGGGATCGCAACAAAATGGCGGAAGTAAATCAGCTGTCAATCGCTCGAGACAGAGTGACTTTCGCATCGAGGTTTACTGATTTCACTGAAACACCGGTTGCATACGCGGAACGCATCGTCGAATAAATTCTTTTAATCAGCAATCAACTGCAACCCTTTCATCCCGGCACGAATCAATCAACGTACGGAGAGAGGGAAAGCCACGCACACAGCTGCACACGTGTGCGTCGCTCCAGCAGGCTTGCCAAAGCTTTCGAAGTCCTTCGAAAGTATATGAAGTCCCGAAGAACTTGAAAAGCTCGGGGTACGATGGGTTTTCTGTCGATTTATAAGAGGACGTCTACATACGGATACACGCGCGCGCGCGCACACACACACACACGTGGGCCGTCAATGGATATTCCATATATCGTCGCAATAACGAAAACCATTCCTTTCGCTGAACTTTTGTCGAAAGTGTGTGCTCCAATATTTCCATTTATCGCGGCGGCCAACGTATTGAAGACAAAACGACGGAAACAATCGCGTGCGCACACATTCCAACTATTTACCTAGACGGAAACTCTATGAATGAATTGTACGGGCTGCCTCGAAATTGATGGTTTTATTTGCAAAATTAGATAAACTCTGTCTTGTACCAGTGTAACCGGGTCTATTTTTTACGCGGGGAATACGTTCGTTGATTTAAATAAACCGACACGCCCGGTTACTGTTCGCGTCGGCTTGTCGAGTAAGGTTCGTATCGCTGGACGCAAGGATCTGCCTGGGGTTAATTAATGAATTTGATTTGTCGAAACAATGCTTTTATTGAGAGTCTGGAGGAACGAAAATACGCGAAATGCTGACATCTCGGCTAAATACGGGTCGTCCGTGGGAGAACGGTGTTTACAAATTTACGGCGTGGTCGGTACTTTGATACGGCGCGGTGTTTACGCGATACGTCGCAATTATGCTTGCGGGGCGTACAACTTTTACACTGAAATGACGGCGAGGATGATTCTTCAATACGGCGCGGTGTTTCCGCGATACGGCGCAATTATGCTTGCGGGGCGTACAATTTTGATACTGAAATGACGGCGAACGGACGCGGTGCGTGCAGTGCACGCGTCTCCGCGTCTGGAAGCAGCAACGCTATTTTAAAGCACGAAGATGATGGCCTGATAACCTGGCTTTCTGATGACGGGACGCGACGACTGAGGATTGCCTACACGGAGTCGATGTTCGTTAGACAAACGATCAACTCAGCATAGGCCACCAATAACCCGCCCGATCCTTCACGATGGCACGGAGGGGCCCGTCGTTTACGAATCGAGGGAAGGCGTTATCCGGTCGTGTTTTCCGCGCACCACTGAATGTAGCAAGTTTTCTCCCGGGGCGCGCCCACAGGATTGCACTTGATGCACCAGCGATCTATGCTCGCGAGAAGGTCAAACGGCTTCAGCCAGTTCGGGCGCCTATTAGGCACCGTCCCGAGCCAGTTCAGTAAGACCTACCCAAGAACAGTCGTCTGCTTCTATTGAGCGTCGGCCTTCCAAATGGTTCGATTAATTAATGAAATGAAATGATAACTACGTGGTCGCGAGAATTCTTCGATGATCAACGCGCGTACTGTGCCGTGACGCGGTTTTACGTTCACGACTCCCCGGTTTTGGGGCGCTTGCAGCTAGGAAACGGACAGGTCGGTTTGCCTTGTCTCGTTTGGTCGATTTGACCCGCTAATTACAACGTTTCTCGTACGGCTGAAGATCTCTCAACTTGATTTCTATCGCTTCCAAACGCAGAGTGCCGAAATCTGTTCTCGCATCGACCTCCTTCGATCGCAATCGAGTGGGGATCGATGCGCACGCATCTTCGGCGCTGGAGAAGGAAGGTCACGCGTTGTACCACACACACACACACACACACACACTTCTTTTCGGCGTTCCGCTCGCCTCGAGACAATATGTAGCCAGCCCGGTTACACCAGTTTTGTTACAGTTTATTACTTAACACATTAAAGGCGGGGGATCTTGACGAAAGTATGCTAGGTAACGCTTCAAACCACAAAACATACTAAATACAAATGTGAAGTGGCGCATGGATTGCGCAATGAGGTTGCAAACCGTACTAATACGACTCCCACCTTTAAGCTACAGTCGAGATAAATCGTAGTACCACGACTCCCGCCTTTAATGTGTTAAATATGTATAAATGGTTGAGGTTTCTTCTCAAAACTTACACGCGCATTTAAAGTTGATATGTCATCTTTTTAATACTAGAAACGTTTACATATTATATTATTCGCTGTTACTTCATTTATATTTTAATATTTCTACGTATATTTTCAAGTTTAGTTTTCGGCAGAAAATAAATAGAAATAAATGTTAAAAACAATGTGTATTCTTTTCTATTTTCGTTATTGCGCTTTGCTCCATGTTTAAATATAGTCGATATATTCAACATATTCGATATATTCAACATGTTCAATATATCCAATATGCTCAATATATTCAGTATATTCAATATGAATATGATATATTCAATATACGCAATGAGGCTGAATGACGCAACACTCACGATTATTTTCGATCGTCTCTGGCCTATAGGCACAACACCGTGACGACGAAGTGAAAGTTCGACGAAGTGTTGGTAAGCAATTGACCATTAGCATTACCTTGGAGGGTTCACTGATGGGATGACCAACCGATCGATACGGAAGGACAGATGCGGAAGTGCATCGGCCCTGATGTTGGCGTAGGTCCAACCACTTCGAAGCTCTTACGGATAGTGACGACGAGGTAGCGAAAATTTTTTTCTAACGAAACAGGTCAATCTCTCGGCCGTCGTAAATACTGAGGATCGATCAAGGCAACGCAATCATTTTAATGTATCATTACAATAATTATCGGTAATTATTAAAATAGTGGAAATGCAAATACACGTGCAATTGACTTCTGTCGAAGAAACTGATTTGTCGTTATTTTAACTATAAGTTCGTGATTTGCATATCTTCAACAGACATGGCTATTATTAATTTTCAATAGCGAATATTATGCAATTTTTAATTATACAGATTATACAAAATATTTTATACCGACGATTTTACAACGAAATATTTGAAATATTTCGAGCAGACTTTCTGTCGATTATCTTCGTAATTAAATGTTTATTTTAGATTTAGCGTCGAACAAATTCCATAACCATTAAAACCGATTGAAAACCGTAACTTGCCTTTGGGGGGGGGGGGGGGGGGCAAGCCGACAGACAACGTGTGGACTCCGGTTCGCTTCCGATTCGTTAGGACTCGACACAGGCCGGAAACCAACAGAGAGGCCAGTCGCGCAACAACGACGACAAGGGTAAAGTTGCAGGTTCCCGTGCAAACGCTCGCAACAGCTCGAACGTTTTTCCGATTCTTTCTTTTTTTTTTTTTGCCAAGTGGATCCCGCACGTTCGAGATTTCCATCACACGGGCCAAGCTGGATGTTGTTGCGCCGTGTAGTACAAGTTCACCGTTCCGGATTGTTCGCGAGGTCCTGCGGCCCGCGAAACTTTTCGAAAGCCTGCAGCTACTTTCCGTACTTAGGCAGGCGTGGCGTGCGGGCGCGGTGTGCCCGAAAGTGGCGAAGGATGTTTTGCGTTTTATGCGTCCAGATATCCGGAGTTCCCTCAAGAATTTTATAACCGGCCCGAAAGATATTGGAGAAGTTCGCCGGAACATTTCGGTTCGGTAAATTCGATAATTCGGATCGAACCCGCGGTATCGGGGAATTTTCGACGGACGTCGAAACACTCTTGTCAGTCCCCTAAATGTTTGTGTTGAGCAATATTCGAATACAATTTTGCTCGAGAAATATTTGAAACTCGATTTCTCGAGTGCAATATGATTCGGATAATGTATCGAATAAATTACTCGTATAACACTTTGTTCGAACAATATATCGAATAAATTCTTTAACCCCTTGCCCTACCATTCGTGATAGTTCGTTTATGTACTTTTGTTTCTAGACTTTGATAAGAGAAGAATTCATCTCTATTTCTATATTAAAGAAATTAATAATGTTCACATTTAGTAGATCTTGCATGAAATCTGTATCGCGAGTCTGACTCGTTATTATATTGCAGGGGGTTAAACCAAATTTGATTCGCTATTCGAGTGACATTTTATGCATTGAAATATTTTTGTTGTACCGTATAGCGAATCGAAAACTGATCGGTTAGTCTGCAAGCACTTGAAAAATAGTGGAAAGCGTTACGTGGAACGTCCTGTATAATTTACTTATCTATTGTTATCTAAAAAAAACCTAAAAACGTCTAACAACAGTCTTCCGATTTTCGCGAACGGCGAAATGTTCCGAGCCGATTCAAGTTCGAAAGTTCAAGCTTCCCGTTTCCCGGGAGGGAAATCGCCGCGGAAAAGAATGGGAACGTTCGACAAGGATTCATTGGTTGGCTGGCACCATAAGAGAACCGGCCGGCACGCCATTATCGACACGTAGGAGGGCACCGAAGCACCTGGATCATCGCCAATTCCGACGGATACGCGGCAAACGTACTGTCCCACGCGATTTCTCATTCTATCGCGCGGATTCAATCCGATCCATTACACACGGCCGCCGCGGAAATTGTCCGATACGTACTCTGCCTACTTTAATTCGTCATATTCCAATTACACAGGCCGCCTCTGCTACGTCCAGAAATCTCTCCCATTTTTATTCAATTACGGAGCCTCTTTCGGCGAACCTTTCTCCACGATCGTTTGACAGGAGACGACGATTTTTTGGCAATTTTATTCGACTCTGTACTCTTCTTTCACTATTTCACGTCATTTCCAATTTTCAATTCTATTTATTATCAGACGGAGACATAGAATTTTATTCAAATCTTGCCTCAGAATAAATGTATAAAATTTTTATTTCACTTTAAATTTTAATTCACCCTCGTGCATCTGGGAGAGAAATAATTCACACTTTCGCTTGAATTTTTATTTCACGTCCATTCATGACATGATTAAATAGATCAAATATAAAATTGCAACGATGGTAAAATCATTCAGCAGTATTCTTACAATATTTTAAATTTAATAATTATTTTGGATTTATTAATCATTATATAATTATTTTGGATTTACTAATAATGACATAATTATTAAAAGAAGAGAAACATGTTTGTCTAACTTTTATTTACATTTAACTGAAACAATTTTTATTTCGCATAATAATCCGCACCCAGTCGTAAATTAATGTTGCTCGGGATAAAATACTATAGTAGCATCGTCGTTAAAGTATACAAAAGATCTTCTTTAATAGAGTACACAATCAGAAACTATTCGCGCTGCTAACAGCATCCGTCCAACAATAATTTACACAGTTGTTCGCGTGCCAGAGTTCGCGCGAAATAATATTTTGCCGAGATGAAAATGAAATATTCTCGTTTCAACTCCAACTTAATAAATGTCGGACCGTTTCGATCTGGAGCCCGAAGCTCCGAGTTGCCAAGAAGTAAGGCGAAGTATCTTTGCCTGATCTCCGCAATGGAAACCTATAATTCAACAATGGAAACTTCGGAATTTAATAAAGTTATTGAAAACATGAAACAACAATGGAGTTTCCTTGAACGTGGGAACTAGTCGTTCTTGAAGCTGAGTTCAGCTGGAATCATCAGGTTAAAGTCACGTTACACTGATTTATCATTGCCCTTCAATGCAACCTCATTTTTAGCTATAATTTAATCAAAGTATTTTGTAACGTTGTTTCTCTTTCATCTCCAAGAAGATTTTTCATGCTAATTGCTAGATCTTTCACTAAAGATTACAAATCCATTGTTGATTTAAATCTGTAGTTGCATGCATTTGTACCGAAAAATGTTACATTATTATCAACTTACTGTAATTATTAAAGGTAAAGAGATATTTTCATTTAACTTACGTGTCGCGCATTAACTTAAGCAATTTATAATCTTGATGCTTAAATACACTCTGGGTCGAAACGGACCCAAGCTCCAGCGCGTTCGACTGATAATTGAAATCGCTGTGCTCCTCGCGGAACAATTACAGAAAGAATATTTCCAAAACGGATCGGCCCGTAGCGCGCCATACTTCTCATCGCGTGTGGCGAACGCATAGTTGTCGCGCATGGTCCAGTCAATAAATAATTCCGCGCGAATTGCGGCAGAGCGGCGCGACGAAAAAAAACAAACCGCCGCGGTATTTCAGTACGGACTGACAGTCGAAAGTATCGCTGCATTTCCCCCATGAAATTTTTACACGCAACGTTTAATACGAATGTCTCATATTGTGTCGGAGTCCCGTTTAATGGACGCCATACTTCTCCGCGGTTTCCGACCGACTGCGAAACAAAAACCCACGTCGTCGTCCCACGGTTTTCGAAACCTGGAAACTTGCGACGCGTGCTGGATCTGTCGGAAATGCGAGCGAAAGTCGTTCGTGCCTGTTTTCGGTGACGTTGCACAACAGGCGCTTCGATCCACGAATTCTTCAATCACGAGGATAATAATTTTTGATGTCTTCTTTATGACTGCAAATAATGTCAGGGTAAAAATAATTTTGTATACTCCTTCCGTGGTAATCTGAC
The DNA here is from genome assembly GCF_028453695.1 of Augochlora pura. NCBI lineage: Eukaryota > Metazoa > Arthropoda > Insecta > Hymenoptera > Halictidae > Augochlora > Augochlora pura. The sequence goes on along the minus strand of NC_135773.1, from coordinate 9,388,321 downwards.
CGGTTTAACTATGCCAAAAAAGTTTAAGTAATTTAGACAAATTTGAAAATAGTTACATCGTTCGAAATGTTGTTGACATACTTTCTGGCAAGAGTGTACGGAGCGTGAGAGAAGGTTCTGTCGTGGCCAGCATGTAGGCAGACTTTTATATCAATGGAGATCTGTTAATGAAAGTCTCCGCAGAAGTTGCACCGACTTTTTCAAGGTAAATTCTTTTACGATCGCATTCTATTCTGCTCGTCCGAAAGAACAAGATAACAGAGAAAACCTTATATGCCAAAGTTTCCCCAAAGGACAATTAATGATTGCCATATTGAAATTGGAGCACGAGCACGGTTGCTACGTAATATAAACCGCAATGGATCCGCCCTTTCGGATTCGAACAAGGAACAACAGATGTTTCAAAGCATGAAGGTAAAAATTGGAGTAGTGTTACCGCAGAAATTTTGTGGACCGTGCATAGTACGACGTCGAGCGACGACAAATGCAGCGAGGCTTGAACGCGACTCGTCGCTTCGATTCGGGTCTTGTGTTTGCCGGAGCATGGTCGGAATCCATCGGCGAACAGGCATATCCGCAACGATTTGCACAATCGGTTAACCACTTCCGAATATATACATATATACATATATATATATTCGCGAGACAGCTCTTTTGACAAAACCGAGATAGTCCCTCTGTCCGCGTATTTATCATGCTATACGCTTGGAGATTGAATCCGTAATGGTGTCACCAATTCGGCCGTGCTCGGTCGGTTTGCAGATCCCGCTGGCATTGCAGCTGGCGGACGCAGAAAATAGAAATCTCTGTCGTGTCTCTGGGAACGGACGCGGGATCAGAGAATGGACAGTTCCATCGCGCCGGCAAAGAGTCTCGAATGACAGAGACGGAAAGCCGAGCCACCAGACTGCAAATGTTTGCGCGTTTGTATTAAAATGTCCGATTTTCAACGGGCACTTTAAACCACACACTTCCGGTCAATCTCTCTTCTGACAATTTTACTTTTTTTTATCCTTTCTATGTAGGCCAAAGGAATTCTGTCTAGGATCTATGTGGCAATGCATTGGTTTATACGAACGATATTGCTTTACCGTAGGCTAATTATTCTTCCGCAGCCGTAAATGCAAAGTTCTCGTCGTTGCACGCTGCGATAAGTTAATCTCGACAGACTAATCATTCGGACCCAGACGTACAGATTGGGAAAACCGTAATCAGTGGATTAAGCTTGCGAGATAAAATACCTCACTGACCAGTGTATTATCTGATTTTGAAAAATTAATTTTGCGGAGATTGTATTCGATCGCGAACACCTCCCGGTAGAACGTCCATCGTGCATAAAAATAAATATAAACATCCAGTAAAAGTTACGTCATCTTTAAAAGAGACACCGATGGATAATATCTGACCACTTCTACCATAAATGCACAAAATCCACAGTCTATTCCCAACGGTATATCTATCGTTTCTAAATCGTATGCCTTGAACAGTTACGCAGATTCGACATTGAATAAATAAATTGAAATAGAAATAATCACTGAACATTAAAGTCCAGAACAGGGACGGTATTAAAAATCAGTTGTTCAACGAGTGCGAATGTACTTTCGCCAACAGTGTCGGCCGTCCTCGCGAAGAACGGCGACGATACAAAGTTCTCGGGCCCGGGAAAGAGTTCCCGAGGAGGAACATCTTTCTCATGGCCGCAACAGAGAGTAACCTGTTTGCACGATGCAAAACGAATAATTGGATTACGAGTTCGGCGGGAGTAAATATCATTTAGAGAAGTTGCGTCAAAGCGGCCGAGGCGAAACGTTATTTACGCCGGTTAAACTTCGCTAACGAGACGCGGCCGTAACGAAAAAAGACGCGCAACGGGCGTGGCCTTTGTTACATGCGACCGGGGCTCGCATTATCTGCCCCCCGCGAATGGCCGCACCGTCGAGTACACCACTGCCTCGCGAGCAATAACAGTTTCGCTGTTAGAACCGTTCTCTGTCGTTTAGGATCTTGACAAACGACCTAAATACTGTACGGAGAGATCGGGAGGCGTTGTTTGTTCAGAATCGGCCAGGCTCGAGTCCCTCGTTTCCTGCAAAATTGGGGCTAATAGGAAGGGATCATTTCTGTCAATAAGGGAAACGCGTTTACCCTACTTCTGCGAAGGCGTCAACATGAAGGAGCTGCTGGGATTTATTCTAAACAAGAGGCGACGGTTAATCTACTTCGCCTTTAACAAGTGAACAATATAATGACAGAAAGATAGCCATACGCTGGTGAGCACCAGAGATAGCTACTACAGAATATTTAACAATATGTACATTGCACGAAATTAACAATATACATCGCTAACTTTATTTACTGATTTACAGTATTATGAATTACAATATATCTTTTTGATGGATGAAAAATGAAAACGACACTTAAAATAATCGTATTAACATAAACACAAGTCGGAAAGGAAAGAAATTTTTCTGACACGTATGTTTCAAACATTAAATTTACTATCTCATGTTTTAGCAACAAGATTTACATTGTCACAATTTGGCATTAAATTGAGAAATACATTGCAATATTTGAAAATATTGTACTTCAAACTTAGCGTTCAAGAATTAGGTTTCATAATTATCCGAATGAATCTTTTTCAGTCAAATAATACATTCGACTATTCGAATAAATAAGTCATTATCAATTCGAAGTAATTCTATCCGTTTATTCGTATAATTCTTGACTTTATTATTATATTATTTCAAGCAAATCAAATTTCGATGATATCGGATAAGATTTTATTCGTTAACGTCGAATGAAGTTTGATTCACTCGTCTTTATCTCCTATCTGTCATCCGAGTAAAATTTTGCCCAACTCCGACTGATAATAATACAATGAATTCCAACCGTGTTATTTTCAGAAACGGACGACGTATATATTTGAGCACCGAACAGCCGTTGACAGAAGGGACATTGGACGATAGATTCGCCGTGAAACAGAAAAGCTTCTTTCGCTATGAAATAAACTCCGCTCACTTCTCTGGAATCCTATTCGATCGCGTTAGACCGTCGGGCGATCGTGACAATCAAATCGAAAGGAAAGAGAAAAATCCAGCAGTGTCCGATACGAGTTATTGATCCGTAAATGGCCAGGTGAAGCGCCCGTAAATCGTGGTTTCGGTCTTAATAACGCGAAGAAGATTACTTTCGATATGTCCGACGAGACTTCTATACGTATATATACATATACCACATAACCGGCTGAACTCCCGATAAAAGACTTTTGGGTGAATTTCGCGGTGTTATTCGTAAACCGCTACTAAATTTTTCCGAGCTAGCCCGGTCATTATTTCGAGCTCGATAAAAGCAGAGAACGGTCGCCGCCGTGGACTCCGCGTGTCTTGTTTTCTCTGGCTAAACAAAGAATATTATAGTTTAATTGACTCGTACGAGAACGGTCGTTTCGCCGATTATCGTCGTCTATATTCGGCCACGACTGTTTTAATCCCGTCAACGAAGATTCGAATTGAATATTTCGAGAGCTAAACTCTACATTATCTAGCTCCTAAATTCGTAGACGAGTGCTTTCATTGATTAATTAATAAAAGATCAGCGCATGCACGATTTAAATGTGAAACTAACATCAAAATTTCACAACGCATTTTCAGAATTAAATCGTCTCGAATGTTAAGAGATGAAAGCACTTGTATACGATTTTCGGAACATAATAATGCACTGTAACAACTTCAGCCATCGGAGTATTAAATTAGAATTTTTATTCCACGATACGGTAGATTAGATTAGATTAGATTTATTTTCGTTAAGGTATTTAAAGTAACACTCGTCACTTTTTTTACGCCGTCCGTGATACGGCAATAAAAATTACCGATTACAAGTTTTAATCGCTCTGTGAAAGATGTACGCTGTGCCATGGAGTTCGCCTAAATGGAGAGCCGTGCCATAATTGACCTAACCTCGTGGGGCCTCACTAATTCACGGCCTTCTATTACGGGGAAATACCCCGCATTGCACCTCAATTAACGCGCTATACAAGACGTTATCGTGTTCGTTTTAAAACCGTACACATCCCGGATTTTCGCCGATTTCGCTTTAAAGAGAAACAATGTTTCGAGTGAAATGTGCGGGACGTTAAACAATTCGAAAGCAGATTTGACTCGCTATTTTTCGGAACGTGTCGCCTGACAATAAATTAATGCTTCGAATACCATGTAATTGAAATACTTTATAAGTTAATTCTATAATAATAATTATCATATTATTATAGAATATTATATTGGATTGGCAATTAAGCGATTGCGGATTTTGTTAATAGATGGTCTTAGCGCATTCTTTTGTTTTATCAACGTGCTCAAAGTAATTAAGTTATATTGTTTTCTGACTGTCTGGACTTTCATCTTCAGTTTAGGAAGAAAATTGTATCGATTGGTTATTTAGTTTCGTTTTTATCACTGTTCGAAGATAGTAAGGACAAGAAGCGCATTTTAGACATATTTGATTGTATTATTTCCAAAAAGGCAGGATTAAAGCACCTGATCTATATTGATTTCTTGCTGTTTGAACTTCCACCGTTAATATAGTAAGAAAATTGCTCCGATCAATTATTTAGTTTCGTTTTTATTACAGTTTATAGATGGAAAGGCAAGGTGCGCGTTCCAGACATATTTTATTGCATTATTTCCAAAAAAGCAATTATTTTCAAAAAAGCAAGCATCGCAAGCACGATGATTATGTTATGTACAGTATATTGAAATGAAGCCTTGAAAGAAAGGTAGTGTCTAAATTGATTCGTCTAATTGAATAAACCTACACTTTTAAGCAAAAGAATTGAATTTTCCTTATTATCTTAAATCCACAATTACCTAGTTGCCAACCCAATATTATAGGATATCCTATAATAACATTCACATATTACTGATATTATAATTCAATTGTAACTGTACACGATACCGCGTAGCAGCGAATTTTTCGGTTTCCCTCGGCTACTTTTCACGAATCCCAAATGTAAACCGACAGATCACGCGATCAATTCGAATGCAATTATAAGACCACCGACGTCGAATTTAGGAAGGACGATGTGGCCGGTTGAAAAAGGATAGGAGGTCAGATGCGGTGCTGTAAGGATCAATACACCATCCTCTCTCCAGGGAGAGCACGAGAGAGAGAGAGAGACTCACGTGTTGCTCCCGTTTCCGGTGCTACCCGGCGAACCGAGAAGGATCAATGTGTGCCCCTTTCCGCGATCGTTTTCTGATCACCACACCAAGCTCGTTTATGCAGATCACCGTGTCCGCTGCACGAAACCAGATGCTTAACGAATTATTACGATCGTTCGACATTTTGACCAGGTATTTTAACCTCTTCCGTTCAAGTATGCACACTTTTGTTACAACGAATCGTTTTCTAGGTTTCGTTGCAGCAATCGATCACCTTTTTGGACTGGTACATAGTTAGCGCATTTGAATGAATTCTTTTTCAAATTAATTCTTGTTCGAATAAATTCTTATTTAAATGAATTCTTATTGCAATGAATTCTTGTTCCAATCAAACCATATTCGAATTATATCGTATTAGAATGAATTCTTATTCGAATCAGATCTTGTTTGAATGAATTCTTATTCGAATCAAATCGTATTCGAATGAATTCTTATTTAAATGAATCCTTATTCAAATAAAATCGTATTTGAATGAACTCAAATTCGAATAAGATCTTATTCGAACAAACTAGTAACTAGGTAAATGTTCATTCGATCGAATGTTTCACAGTGTCGAGTAAAAAATAGTGTCGTTAATATTTATCTCTTATCCATCATTCGAATAATATATCCAACTCTGCTGCCGACTATAGTATAAGTTTTCGACATCGTGAGATCACTCGCACGATGGAGAAAAATCTGACCGAACGAGAATTCGAAAAGAACGAGAAATGAAGTCGAACTGAAAGAAGGCTCGCCAACGAAACGACGAGAAATGGCCCGCGGTTTTTGGACCGCAGTTAATGCCGCGAAGTTATGCGACCCGGGTTGCACCGTCGAGGACACCGTCGCCGAGTTCACAGGTAATCAGAGCGGTCTGTATCACGCGAGTCCGCATTACGCGATATCCCGCCAAGTGTATCACGTTAAGAGGAGAGAGAGAGAGCACCGACGAATTTCCCGAGCACCCTTTAAGGAGAGTGTCGCCTCTCCCAGCGGAACGACATTTCGCTACCTGTTCCAGTTCTCCGTGAAAATCCAGGCCTCCCGCAAAAAAAGGGGAAGAAAACCGCGCGCACTCGAATAATTCACGCGAACACTCCACTCGAAAGTCCTCGTTTTGCCCTCGGACAACCTTTGAATCGTTCTGTCCGCCTGCCTTTTTGTATAAGTCGATACTTTAAGAGCCGCGGATACTCGCGGATAGCTAGTTCAAAGGTCGAAAGCGAAAAGAGCGCGGAGGAAAAATAAAGGAGGAAAGGAGGACCGTCGGACTCGAAAAAAAAAATGAAAGGATTGAGCCACGTTGAAGTGCAATTGTACGTTTAACGAGGCGCGGGCAATCGGTTGAAAAGGCGAACACCCCCCCGTGCCCGGAGCCAGCAATTTCAGTTAATTATTTTCCACCTGATATCAGAACGAGCGAATGCGAAATTTTCGATTGGCCGAATCCTTTTTTAATCTCCGCGCGAATCTGATTTCGATAACGGCCGTCTCCGTTTCCCTCGGCACCGCCCGACCCGATCGCAGATTTCCCCATTAATCGGGGTTTTAATTAAACAAATTGTGACGCGCGAACGGGAACAATATATTGAGTTATTTATTCTCGAAATCTTCACGCCTGTTGCTTGGCAGCATTGACTTCGTGTTTGTGCACGAAAAACATGCGAAATTCGTATGAAATTTATGCACGAAATATGTGCAATATGCATACAACATTTATCCACGAAAAATATGTAGAATGTGTACGAGATATATGTTGAAAAATACATGAAAATGCACGGAAATATGTAACTATGTAAATGTGCACGAAAATATGTAAACGCGTAAATATTCCGAACCTTCTAAATTAATTTAACGAGGTAGATAATTCAAGTGAGCATGATGATGCACGCATGTACAACACTAATAACGTGTGCAATATAGTTTTGCATATATTTCAAAACACAAATATGAAAAACAGATGCTATGCTTTTACACATAAATAGGATAACATATGCAACACGCAAAGTATACAAAATGAAAATATATTTTTTGGATCATCTGATCATGATGTTTTCTTTCCAAGTCCCGTTGGTCTACCAATTTTGCTTTAACCTTTTAGATACGGCAGGATTTTGCGCAAATAAAGTTTTTCGTAACTAAATTACGATTTTCTCTTAATATATATTTTTTCCGGATATCTATATATAGTACTAATAGCATATATTCTTTTCTTAATATATTGTATATACACACTTTCACTTTAATTGTTTGCTTTAATAAATAATAAAACAATTGAGTAAAGCACGAGCCATTCGCGAAAGCCACTATAGTGGCGCGTAGTATCTAAAAGGTTAAAATGAGCGTTTGCACAAACACCCGCAGACCAGTAATAACAAAACGAGTAAAAGAGACTAGTTAAACAAACTCGATCACACAGGGAATCGAGTATATTATCATCCCGAAGAACAAAGATGCTTATCGATGATCCAAAGCGGACAGCAAAGGCTAGGTGGACGATCGGACGCGGCTTTTATTTATTTTATGAATGCTAGAGTGTCGCAACGATGAGCCGTGAATGAGCATTGCCGTAACACACCGATACGCCGCGGTTATCAGTGTTCCGCATTATCAGTGCCACATTGTATTCATCCAAAATCTAGACTACCGAATTGCGCAGCGACGACCACTCCAGAGATCGTATCAGCCACACGTTCTGCATCGGCGTTCAATCACGGGCCACTCGAAGAATTTCTCCTTCGTTACCTGTTCTGATAGTCATTAAGAAAGTCAAAGCGTCCGGCAACTCTAGGCTTCGCGCGATACCGAAATCAATCGAACATGCGTCACGGAATGAATTGCTCTCTTTGAACGGGAGATACGATCGTGGATGTCACGTGGTTTTCAGGAATAGAATTCCGCGACCGTTGGAACAACGAGAGGCAACGCTGGCGGAACAAAATTACCTCGCGGAAGACTCGACACTTTAATCACGATTGCCCCTTTGAAGTAACTTTTCATTAGCGAAAATGCAATCCGCGGCTTTGTTAAGAGTTATTAATGAAAACCTGTAACCACCGAGAGGCGAGCTGAGCGTGCGCGAGTTCGACGGAGCTAATAAGCGGAATTGGGTTTCGATCGCTCGCCGACCTCATGCTAAACTGCCGTAAAACTGCCCCAAAACTACCTCAAATATACCTTAAATCTACCCCAAATCCGATTATTAAATATCAAATCTAATTATTATTAATCTATTGAATTTGATCTATGAATGAAATTGAGTAATGAAAAAAGTACAACGAGGGAATTTTGGAATCGCGGTAGGAAAGAAAAATAGGAGCAGAAGGGATGAAGCAGTATTGGAGGAGAAGAAGCAGCAGCGGACGGTATCTGAAATTTTCGAGTACTCGTTTATCGCAAACTTTCGGTATACGGCACGGACCGGAAGTGTCAGGTATCCTCCCATTTATAACTGATACGTATATCTGGATATCGTAAACACGGTACTGATTCCATTTAGAAAGGAATACATTCCACAAAAATGGATCTGTCAATAGGATAACGATACCGGAACACTCGGTAAAAGTGGTGAAAATATTTTTTGCGCGAGAATAATTCAATATTCATGCTATGAAGTGGCCGACACAATCTCTTGAGATCTGAATCAAATCGAGATGCTGGGAATTAATGTTGACAAGCGTGTAAAATAACGAAGATTAAAAAATATCGATGAACTATTTACTACTATACAAGGTTGGATTTTGCTAACAGCTGATAGATATGTAAAACTTGTCGAATTCGTGCCGCTAGTGTTATTAAAAATAAGGGTCTGTGAAAATACAGTAATATGTGTCCGCAACAAAATTTACATATAAAAATACAAGAAACGTTTTAATTATAGCGAAAAACCATTTTGTCATTTTTTCTTATGTATATTGTAACCTTGTGGAAAGTACGATTGATTTCTGTGTACTTGCTTCATGTATGAATGCACAATGAATAACATTTAATTTCATTAACTGTTCGTAAATACATATTCGCTGGTATATGCGTAGAAAAAATGGCTCGTCAACACTGATCCATCTTGATTTCTCGTTCCTTTTTAATTAAAGTTTTCACGTCGCACAGACTGCATTACTTTCTAGTTATCACTTTCTGGATTCTGAATTTTTTAATAAATTCGCATTGTAATTTCTTGAATGTACCCTCGTCGAGATTATGTTTTACGCAGCATATTATACGTACACTGCATGTCTCGCAAATCCATATCGGATCTTTTATTACCAAGAATCACTGTGTAAAGTTCAATTTCTCTCTTCGATTGTTATTAGAAGCGACGTTAAAGAGTTTTATCGATTGCTTGGGCCTGGAAGCTTGGAAACCGGTAAAGCGTCCAGTCAGCGCGATAAATGATTTTTTTGATGCAATCAAGATAATTATTTGAAGCGGTCCTATAGTGTCAGCATTTACTTATCGAGTACCTGTCAAATCCGATTAGGATCTTATTAGATAGAACATCCGTGATCGCCGGATAATGGAAGCAATCTTTTCAAAATACGTTTCGAAAGCTCGAAACGGGACCAGTTGATATTTACAATAAAGAGACTGTGAACGATACTGCAGTATCTTGGAACAATTATTAAATGAATACCTCACCTTCTGGATATCTAGTAGGAATGAGTCTATGATAACAGCGCAATATCAGAAAAGACTTTAACACCCAGATGAGTCTGAAACCTAGAAATTTAACGAGGCCTCGCTGGAGATAATCGCGGGAGAAAGTTTTATTAGATTGTGTTGGAGATAGCTTCCTTACACAAAGATTAACGCGGTTGCGCCGTTGGAGAATCGATTAAGGAACGAAAAATTTAGCTTCTATTTTAATCGTTTAGATTGTCAGTAAATGCTGGTCAACGATTAGAGTTCGCCAGTAATCGATTATTATGTGATTAAATTTGTAACTGATTAAGGAAAATTATTATGGTAATTATTAGTGAATCAGTCGATACTGGAATAAATCAGTAACCACGATTATATTTGATAATCAGTAAATTACATTTGGTAATTAGTAAATTTCATTTGATGATCGCTGGTCACAATTACGTTTGGTGATCAGTAATCATGATATCATTTGGTAATCTCTAATTTTAATCGGTAATTACAGCTGTTATGCTCGCAGCATCCGGACAAGACAATTCTAAAAAAAAACTGTCTGAAATCAATCACCGGTCCGGGGAAGCGCGCTAATCAAAAAATTCCGGTGTCTCCGAGCCGAAGAAAGAGAAAAGAGCCGTGTTGTCAGATTCGAGTGTTCTGTATAAATATTGTCAAACAGAGACGGTGTATCCGTTTACGTCGTACGCGAGATATCAGGGTACAGCAAAGTGTTATCGGAGGCAATTAATCATAGTAATCCCAATCGATCGCGAAATCCACGTATTGATTCGACACGGATTGCAGATCTATCTAATCTCGATGTAGGCTTAGGAACCACTCGAGATTTTGAAAGAACGGTTTAGGGTATATAAAATAACGACGCGCTCGGCGCTATCATCAGAGTCGCTCGGTTGATGCAAACGGAGACATGATTGTTCCATCACTGTCGATACTCGCTCTTGTGGCGGCGGCCAATGGTAAGTAGACTCGACTGTCTCTCCTATGTTTTACTGTTCAGTTCACTGTTCAATTTATTAGACATAAGTTTACATTCGAAGAAATCTTCATCGATTTGTGACGAACAAGCGATAAAATTAAACTAAGAATAAAACTATAAATAAATAGTGCGGGTCAAAAACGTACAAAATTAAATGTATTGTCTTTGTTAGTCAAAGTATTGTCAAGTATTATACTCACTCATACTAAACTTACCGAACAAGCTTCGCATATTTTTTTTTATAAAATTACCGAAATCGTTAAAATTCTTTTAAAGAAAATGATGGAATAATAAAATTTGGTGATCTAATAATGCACTACTTTAAAAATTATTTAGAGCTCGGTCAATTTATTGTTGGTGGAAGAAAAATGCTAAAAGGAAATTCGACAATCGTGAAACATGGTTGAAAGAAAAAGGAGTGACATGACCTTAATGCCCGCTATTCATTGTACGAATTTACAATTATTTTTATAAATCGTGCTGCAACCGTTGGAACCGGAACGTTTCGAACGAATAAGACAAAGAGGAACGACGATGAAGATTAATCAGTCGAAGTCCAATCACGGTGTTCCGGGAGACCGAAAACACGATTTCGTCCGAATCGAATTCGATGTTATTAATCAAGAATAATCTGATCAAATATACGGTCCGCGTGTGCGTTTCCTGTTACGCCCGGCGTGAGTGTTTGATTCACAAGCAACCTCCGCGGATATTGATTCGATAAGCGTCGCGTGAAATGACATTAATAAGTAGAGTAATCAGCGCCCGATACTTAATGAGCTGCGGCTCATTCACAGCCGGCAGCTGCTAATTATTGTGTACCTTATTGTTTGCGCAGCCGCGATGCTGCCGTGGTTCGATCCGAGGATCGTGAACGGCGAGGACGCGAAGGAAGGCGAAATTCCGTATCAGGTGAGCACCGGCATTTCCTTGTTATAATACGCCGTTGTTTGATAAGATAGAAGCGCCAAATGAGAGTTCCACAGTGTAACGAGGATTCGGGAATGTAGTGTACGCGGAAGTATAGAACCAGCCGCGTCTCCGTTCCGCGGCCGCCATCTTTAATCTGTCCTTCGTTCCCCTCGGAAAATGTAGGATAGAGTGCAAGCCTTGCGACAGAATTTCTCATAAAGGGAAGAATAGTATTATCGCGCTACTAAAGAAATCTAATGCAAGAATATCATGCATGAGGGAATGCAATATGCGACTTGGACCTTGTTCTGCAATCGCCATCTTGAATCCGTCTTTCGTTCTTCTTCTCCCTTCTTTCTCGTAATACGCGATACATAATGCAAATCTGGAGCCAGAGTTTTTCATTAGAAGAAAAATACGATTATTTCGCCAGTAAGGAATCTAATGCAAAAACATCGTGCATCAAGGAAGTAATATGTAGACTGCGGATTTTATACATTCGCGAGAAACATAAGTGGATGGAATACAATCCTGACAAGGCTCGAAAATATTTGAAAAATCCTGTCACATTAGTTTTGATATATCGAGATTATTAAATAGAGAAATTTTGAGATAAATGTTGGCATTATTAAAACAATTTATTTCGCATAAATATCCCCAGTAAAGTCTAATCTGTGACGTCGGCCGCCATCTTTGATGCATCATTCATTCGCGAAATATAAAGAAAACTTTTGCCTCGGGCTCGCGCAAAGAGAAAAATTAAGATAAAATTCAGTAAATACCATGAAAAGAAGATAGGGAATAGTTTAGCTTGTACGTTATTAAGGCAGAATTTCAATAACAAAAGAATTCTCCCACGCGGCAAGGAAATCCAATATCACTGTTCTCGAGACTCCGAATTCCTGTCCCATCGAGTTTAATGAAATTATGCGATACTATGTAATAAAAATGGCTTCCGTTGTTCCCAGGTATCCCTCCAAAACAGGGGCAGCTCGTTCCACTTCTGCGGCGGATCGGTTCTGAACGAGAATTACGTTATCACCGCGTCTCACTGCGTCGATGGGTAAGTATGTCACTTAATCGAAGATCTCGCTGGCATCGTGAAACGGAAACCGAGTTTAACGGATGTCCCTGCATCTGTCTCCTTGTAGAAAGAAACCCGAGGGTATCAAGGTTGTTGCCGGAACAATCAATCTGTCGAAGCCGAACATAGAGCGCAATGTTATCAAGATCATCATGCACGAGAAGTACAACTCCGCAGACTCTTGGAAGAACGACATCGCTCTGCTTAAGGTAATCGAACATATACTACCTGATCTGTCACGAAGCAATAATTGTTTAAATATCGTCCGCGTGAGCTTGAGTACGAATAAATGAAACTGTAAATTGAACATATGTAATCGTTCATATTTCCGTTATTACTGTTGCAGGTCGAGAAACCATTCCAAAAATCGAAGCTGGTTGCCTTCGTGCCTCTTCCAAACGCAAACGACGTCATCAGTCCCAATGAAGTGGCCACAGTTTCCGGATGGGGTAGACTTAGGGTAAATAAAATAAACTTTCTTGATCTGTTTGGTTATTATCAAAGGATATCGTTCCGTTGAAAATTTCTTCTACTTATCGTGAAATCGTGTTGTACGCGTTAGTATACATTTACTATGACAAACACATTTCTAGATTCTAGACTCGTTCCGAAATCTGGCTTTTGTATCACTGTTTGCGTTACTTATTGGAAACGTTTCCCGTAATTGCAGCAAGGCGGGCCCACGACCATTTTCCTGCAGCGTGTCAACATTCTGATTGCCAACCAAGATTACTGCAAGCTCATGTACAGCAAGCACGGCTACAACATCTACGACTCCCACGTCTGTGCATACGATCCGAGTGTCCAGAAAGGATCCTGCAACGTGAGTTCTCTTCAGATCTTTCTCACGTGCGCGCGACATTCGCAGTCTGTTTATTCGCGCCGTTAGCGAACCTGTAGATTATTCTCCGACGCGTGAAAATTTAAAATGTGAATGTTAATTTTTGATGCTGATGCATCTGGTAAAAGGGCATTTAGAAAATCATTGTTAATATTTAAAGCTGGCGTTTCTGACAATAGGACACTTTAGCATGCAATTGTTAATATTTAAAGCTGATATTTCCGACAAGAGTACATTTAAAATGCGATTGTGAATTATTGAAACTGATATTTCTAACATCAGAAAATTCGGAATGTGATTGTTAATTTTAGAAGCTGATATTTTTAACGAGGGGAAAGTACATTGTTAATTTTTAAAGGTGACGTTTAATCAATCATTTTAAAATGAATTCGTTTATTGTTTCAGGGTGACTCTGGCGGCCCATTGACTGTGAAAGGAAAAATTGTGGGACTCGTTTCGTGGGCCATGGGATGCGCCTTGACCGACTACCCCACCGTTTACACCCGCGTGGCGTCTCATCTTGATTGGATCAAAAAGAATGCTGTCTAAGCGGAAGGGTCAAACTTGAGAGCAACCATACGACATTGAACACACTATACGGCTCTTATTAAATTAATGATGAATTCTAATAACAGTATTGTTAATTTAAAATGTAAATATTCATCGCATGTATTAATAAATCATTTTCTTCGTTACGAAATGTATTCTCCCAGAATTTCCTGTCACAAGATGTTCTAGCGTGTATAAAAAATTGATTTCTTTATGAAAGCTTATCAATTAAATTGGAGAATTTAAATAGAAGGAATTTTAATCGTTCGTGGAATTTAGATAGAAGGTCGCTAATAACGTTGCAACTGATGCAACGTAAAACCACTAAGAAAAAAAAAAAATGTTCGTGGAAAAGTGATTAACTTGACCAAAAAGTCTCGACTTCTCAAAGTGAACAAAAATTGTTACAGAGATAGTAATTCAACTTTGACTAGCTTCACTTGTATTGTTACGGGAATTCAATTGTCTTTGCGAAATGTAATCTTTAAAGGCTTAAGATTAAAGACTTCTACGAAAATGTAATTTCTAAAGACATACACCACGATGGATGCGTAAAATATTATTTGTTTTAACTGTTTTTAAATTCATTAAAAAATTATTTAGAATTAGGTAGTGAATTATACTACATTATTAAATTTACATAACGCAAGGAAAGAAAATACTGTACCGGAAATTAAAGAGATTTCTTGAAGGAAATACGAAGAAGATGGCAGACTATAAGATTTACTTGACGCATGGAAAGAAAATACTGTACGGAAATTAAAGAGATTTTTTAAAGGAAATATAAAGAAGATATCAGACTGATGGACCCTTATCTACGTTTCTTAACAACTGGACTGCTTTCAATTGATTGATTACAGTTTTTACAGCATTCTAAGCATACATACCTCGGACACCACGCTGTCAATGAAAGTGAAATTGATGGTATAAGGGAACTACCACGGTGAAAATTTGAACTCTTCCAAAAGCATTAGCAATCTTTCCATTATAATTTCTCATTCAATTTAAGTAATGTTTTAGGTTTAATATCACGTTTTATGGCATCGTATTGTCGCAAGTACACATTAAGTTAGAAGTGTTCGTCATTTATCCAATTATTTCACTCATTCGTTGTATGCTGTTCAGTGAAACCGTATGCTAAGTTATGCTATATGTTTCCGAAATATGTGAAACGTAGTACAATATAGATGGAACTAATAAGATTAAAAAAATAATTATAAAACGCGATGGATGCATCGATGAAGTGAAAACTTAAATTACTTTTAATTAATTAACTTTTCTTTTGGAAAATTAACGTTATTTTTATTCCAATAGATTGTATTGCCTGTTGGTTTATTAAATTTTTTTAATTTTCTATGTCATTCCTAATATTTTTAGAGGACAGGAAAATTTCTTTTTCTCTTAAAGTTTGAAGAGTGTCAAATGTTGTGTTAAAACAATATTTTGAAACTCGAACATTTAGAGATTGAAGGCAAGGTTTAAAAAAATCTTACCTTTTAGGAGAGGAAAGTTCTCTTAAAACATTCTTCCTCCTCTCGAAACTACGTTTTTTAACGTGGTCGTCACGAAATCGCTATTCAAATTTTATGCAGATATTCTGCACAGTGTATTCTATAACGTAGAGCACGATTTTTTTTTTACATGTCAAGTACTTAATTTTTCATGATCATTAAAAGCTGATTTCTCCTGATAAAAGCAACTATTTTTTCTTCAAACTGCGACCGTTTTTGCGACCAAAAGATGCGTAGAAAATGAAAGAAAGCTAAAGAAACAGCATAGAAAAATATCGTAATCGTCAGATAATGACTCACACAGTGAGTATTACTAAATTTCACGTGCTGTCTTCCTGCAGGCTCTCCGTATTTATTTAATTAAGGAAATAATACGTTCCCTTGCTTTATCTTTGCGAAGATAAATTAATACGTCTGCAAGAAGAACACGATAAGAGATAGCAAGATTTCAATTGAATGTGAACATACACGTTTTATTCTTGCTTCGACAAGCTGTGATGAAATAGCACAATGTATAACTCAATGGGTGCTTGACGTATCTCTAGTGGCAGTACAGAAAATGTTCTAATAAAACTCGGCGACATTTATTCTTAAGCTATTTTCAATTTTCTAACACGTAAAACACCAATGCTGCTTATCTAAGCGATCTCAAACATTGATGAGATATATCTGTGGGGTTAATTTATATTAAAAGGAACGGCTAATCTTTGTGGCATGATATCGTCAATAGATTATAATCGGTCAGTGTATAAAGGCAACGTTTGATTCTCTGCACTACCAGTCTGAGTTTCATGATTTCTGACATTGACACAAGCAACATGGCTGTAGCGTTGCTCTCTCTTTTCGCGGTGCTGACCGTGGCTAATGGTGAGTACATTTTGATCGTTCGTTTTCTTCTATTTTACAAGACGCGACCGAACCATATGAATTCGAATTATATCTCAAAAACGTAACTCCACGTCATGTATTTGAATGTTGTCGATAAAGAATTATGGAATTCCATTTTCGTGCCGTTTAAAGCCGTTTAAATGGAATCTGTCAGAGAATACAATTTTAACCCGCATTTGGATGATCTTGTCTTTTGTATTTTATATTTGCATAAACAAGATCGAATTTTACAATTTCAGCCGCGATGCTGCCCCATCTAGACCCCAGAATCGTAAACGGCGAAGACGCCAAGCTGGGAGAAATTCCATACCAGGTTAGTCCAAACGATTTTATGGAAAAATAAAACGTGTAATACCATCGAATAATCTCCTTTGAATTAAAAGAGTAAAATAATCGTACACGAAGATCACAATTAAAATCGAAATTCTAAGAATATAGACACATTCTAACATTCTTTGTTACGGAGATTTTGAACGATTTAAACGCAGCTTCGAACTAAACATTTTTGCAATATACAGAAACGATGTAGATGTCAAACGTACACGTAAAATGTGCAACACAGTAATATTCCGGCATTCTTCCAACGTTTTTATCATTTTCGATTTTGCTGATACATTTTCTCTTTTTCCAACACGCTTTTGTTACGAATAAATCCTAGCGTTTACTTAATAAAGAAATGTATTTCGACGCGGATTAGGTGTCCCTCCAAAAAAGCAGCGGTCATTTCTGCGGCGGATCAGTGCTTAATACGAACTACATTATCACGGCAGCCCATTGCGTAGAAGGGTAAGTTCCGTAATTTCCTGCTCAAGAGAATCTCCGATAATCACCAGTCGTACTAGGCGATGTTACAAAGCCAAATAATAATTGTTAACAGCCAAACACCAAGTGTAGTGAAAGTTGTCGTTGGCACGATAAACTGGCAGGATCCGAAGAACGCGCACGAGGTCGACAAGATCATTGTGCATGAAAACTACAACCCCGGGGACTCCTGGCGAAACGACATTGCTCTGCTCAAGGTACGTATTCCTTGCAACCGTTAAACTACTATCGTGGTTTCTGTAATATCTGCAAAGCGATGCAAATGACAATAGAGATTGCAGTAATGTTTTTATTATCAATTTCAAAACTTTCTTTTCTTATTCGCTTTTACTGTACCGTTTTAAAAATGAAACTTCGAAACACGAGTTTCCCGAAAGGGATAGAAATGAGAAAAATCTAGTGGTATAACTATTCGAATACAGTATGCAGAAATATCTTGTTCATTTAATATTGTTCCTGCTTGAAATCTACACTGAGACGTAAATAAAATTCTTATCGGACTGTTTCGGTAATTGAGCATTACCGATCAACGATGTACGCGATAAAACCTTGACATAGTGATAAGAAGACAATGTTCGTGCTTCTATGGGAATGTTTCGAATTGTACAGTTGAAGACACCACTCAAGTTGGGCAAGAACATTGCCGCCGTTACCGTGCCGAAGGCAAACGAACCAGTTGCTGCTAAGTCGCCAGCCGTAGTGTCAGGATGGGGTCGTACCAGCGTAAGTATCACGTTGAAAAATGAAACGAGCACTTCCAACGATGCAATTAGTCGGACACTTAGTGCAGAAACGTTGTCAACATAGGTACTTCAATATTTAACCGGGTAGTATTGATTTAATTATGGGCTGTACCTCTTTACCGTCTTTCTTACTTAACAACGAGTACTTTGTAAGCACTAGTAAGTTTAAAACTGAATAGAGTAGAATCGTCTTTGTGCGTCAATACYCTCGGCGACAGGATTTYACCAGTGTCGGATTTCAGACAAGTCACTTGACCCGCCGATGGCCCCAGTCTTTTTGACCTAAAACCGTTTTCATTTGTTCGACCCAACCACGGTCATTCAGTTCACCGCGACCTAATTGTTTTCTTACTGCCGTAACTTGTTCACAGTGCGGTATCTATTGAACACTCACGTTACGATGCTTCACGAAAATACATTGCAATTCTAACCAAGAACATTCTTGTGATGTGAACGACTCTTCCGCGTCCGAGCAATAATTTAATTTTACAAAGCAACCGAATTAACTTTGACACCTCACAATAGCGGTATACATATATGCACATCGATTCGATACTGAACTATCGTCTCTTTATTTTAAAGGTCGGTGGACCAATCCCGAAGACTCTCCAAAAGGCGAAACTTCAGATAACCGAACAGTCCGTCTGCGAGAAGGCATACAAATATATCGGCAACGTTTATGAGACTCACATCTGTGCTCACGATCCTTCGGAGATCAGAGGTGCATGCGGCGTGAGTAATCAATATTTATATAATTACTTTAATTATATTATATTTCGATATTTTAAATTACATTAACAACGATTAATTTATATATTTCGACTGACAATTTACGTTTGGATTTAGGCTGACTCTGGCGGCCCACTAGTAGTGGGTGGCAAGCTCGTCGGTGTGGTATCTTGGTCACACACCCGTTGCGCTCTTCCCGATTACCCGACAGTCTATACACGCGTCTCATCTTACATCAGTTGGATCAATAAGAACGCTGTTTTAATTCCAAATTGTTTAAACACAAAAATCAAATGGGATTATTGCCAACTAAAATTTTTCTACACTAGCAATACAATGTGTTACGGCGTAACACAAGCGATACGCCATGCCGCTAGAAATAATGCCGCTACATTTTCTTTTGTTTTGTTAACGTGGTCAGAACATCTAACCTATATTTTTTTTCTTACTGTGTGGACTTCTACTTTTAATTAGTAAAAGAAATTATATTTCTTTTACTAATTACCGAAGAAAAGCGGCCGGTATTGTCAAATCGGAAGGGCGTTGTTTTCCATCATGATAACGCAAGGCCCCACACATCTTTGGTCACTCGGCAAAAATTATTGGAACTGGGTTGGGATGTTTTGTCACACCCACCATATAGCCCTGATCTTGCGCCTTCGGATTGCCATTTGTTTCGTTCCATGCAAAACTCTTTAAATGGTAAAATTTTTAATAACGCGGATGATGTCAGATCACACCAAATTCAGTTTTTTAATAGCAAAGACCAGACATTTTACGAACGGGGAATTTTTACACTGCCAGAACGATGGAAAAAGGTCATCGACAAGAACGGGCAATATCTAATTGAATGAACTTATATTTTTTAACAAAAATTCTGAATTTTCCTTCTTATTTGAAATCGGCAATGACTTAGTTGCCAACCCAATACATAATTTGTATTTCTAGTATTTCAGGACTCGGGCCCAACCATGCGACAATTTGTCGGCTGCCCGCAGACAAAATTGCAGAATAATGCTCAGCACTGATTGGTGCGCTCTTGGGCCACCAAATTAGTATAAAAGGTGCGATCAAAATAAAAAATTCAGCACTCGATCTAACTACAACAGTACAAAGCACAACCGCTGTCTTTCGGAGCATTACCTCGCTTGGCAAACATTTACATTAAAGTAATTTACACTTTAACTTGACTGATTTACTGAAATATTCACTTGCGATTAATTCCACAGCGTGAAGTCGAGCGATAACCGAAATTATCCTTCAATTAAGTTACCTTACAGTAACTCATATTTCGCTCGCGCCGAAACACAATGATATCGAGATACTTAAAGATTTGGGAATAGATTTAAAAATATTGCCAGGTGTTAATCAATTTGGGTAATTGTTAGGTTTTATGCACATCCATAGGATTAGTTTGACAGATTGCCGGCAACTTAGCAATTAAGTTATAAAGGTATTAAAACATTGCCGGCAAACGAGCGCCAGATGAGGGCTGTTGACCGGACCTTCGCCCGGTCATAAAATCACAGCTCCGCGTTTTTTGACCATCGGAATCGCTGGGACGGATTTTTCCCTTTTTTGAGCAAAACACCACAGCTCATTTTCACCACGAAAATCGTATCTAGCAGCGCACCAATAGAAATCTTCCTGGAGTTTCATTGGTCGCCTCCTAGAACTACCGGCTAGTATAAAAGCTTCGAAACATGTACAAATTGTGTGACTCTAAAATAAACGATCAACTAGCACCTAGTCTCTGCTTAGTAAAATTACTTAGTCGGCACACCACGTGCAAAAATTACAAAGTTTGAAGATCTCCGATCAAACAAACATCAACCAGTAATGTTTTCAATATTATATGCCTGTCAGATTTCATTATGATTAGTAATGCGCATTTAAATAATTGTAACCATTGTAGAGTAATGAATAAATGATATTTCAATAAAGTAGTTGCGAATTAAACTATCCTTAAGACATTGACGACCCCAGGAATGTTTAAAAATCACACGAAATCTGAACTAATTATCTCGCATTGTAACATCAGAGAAGACAAGGATTACTGTGAAGAAATTACATCTGTAACACTCACGAATCTTGTAGATGCTAAACAACATGGCAATGAAAATGTAAATAGAAATTTCTGTTTCCATTAAAAATTGTTAAATATATTTCTCTATCCAGACACACGCTGCTGAAAAATTTCTAGACAATTTAAGTAAATTCCAATTTGTAATTCTGATAAGACAGCACTTCTTAGTCAGTTTTAGGTCTCGGTAGATTTAATCCTCGACAATTTCCCAGTAAGAAACCAAATGTACATTTAAAATGAAAGATCGAACGCTTCGATTATCGGTCGAATTTAGCGATGCCCGTTCAGAATCACCGTCACGAATGAAACTCGTTATACGGGTAGGGGTTAATTGTTTCGCGGACCGTATTCGAGCAATTATAATAGACGATTGATTCGTTTGATCGAGTGCTTCCCGCTAGCCGAAAGAGAACAATCAATAAATTATGCCGAAACAAAAACGACGTTCCGCGACGAGCGACAATTTCAATTCGATTATATTTTCGCCGCGGTCCGCTCGGAATCGGTCGGGCGCGATCGATCGATCAAAGGTAGTTAATAGCCCGATGTACGTACATACACACTTCTTTCCCGGGGTGTCCGCGTTTCCTGTAGTCGCGTGCGAACAGTTTTTCGCGGAAGCGGCAGCTGCGCCAACATCGATTGCATTTTGATTCCGCTTTTGTGTTTGCACGACAACGCCGGTGCCCAACACCGCCATAATTCACGTGGCCACGATGCGTCCCGATTATTCACGTGAACGTGTCACACAAAACCGGCCGCCCCCCTTCCGCCCCACCGTGCGCGCGTGTGTCTCTCTATCACGGCTGTCACAAAACTCGATATAATTGCACGGCCGACGTGGATCAAAGCAAATTATCGGCTGGAACGTTCCAGCCTCGTGGTAGCCGGTACGATTAGGCGCGCCGATCAGATTCTCCCGACGCGTCGGGAGAACGCGGCCTCGAATTAGTTTCTTCACGCCTACGGACAGCGATCTTTTTAGTATATTTTTCTTTATTAAACCTTTCCTGTACCATTATCTTCGCAGTCGCAATGTGTACGATCGTTTGATTGTAATCATTTCTTAGCAGAGGAAGATAATTTGTGCTTATCGTGTTCAGACATTTATTTGAACGATTAAATTTTGATGATGAGAGAACGAAATTTGATTTCGAATCACAAGAACGAAATAATATTTACACGTAATAGATCGTTGCTAGAAATCTTTATCGCGAGTCACACTCGTCAAAATACGGATTAAATTGAATGTAATATGTTCATGTAGTATATTCAAACCTGCTTTCACCTGGTTATTGTGTCCTTACAATAAATTTACTTATATTTACAAACGACATTATTATTAGGTTGGTGCATATGAAATGTCGGCTGTTTACGTAAATATATAAAACTGTATATCTTTTTTCAAAAGCTGTTGATTTAATCAAAATATGCCCCGTTTGCTTTACTACGCCCTTTTCAACAAGATATCAATACAGAAATGCCTGTCTTAAACAAATTCTGATCTTTAGAATTAGTAAACTCTGATATGAAATATTTCAGAGTGTCTTCATTTATATACTATTTAGCCCGTAAAAGCTCGGGCAGATTTTGAGCAGTTTTAGGACAATGTTGCCATTACACGTTGTTCGGCTGAGGAATGTGACAGCGACCTGTCATAAATAATGTCGGGATTAAGAGAAATAGAATGAACCCTAGCATGAAAAACGTAAACACTTGAGTTTTTCTTCTCTGACGTCAGCTCTCCTACGTTGCCAGTAGATTCGCCCTCGGCGCGTGGCTGTTCCATTACAAACCGCGCGAAGCATGTTGAGCAGCTCTGCGCTCGCATTTTACCGGATTTTCGTAACTTCCCCTCTACCTCTCGGACGTTAGAGACCCTTAGCGGCCGGCTGGCGGATATATCCGCCCAAGCGTGTTTACCGTTGCGGACGGCTGGCGGATATATCCGCCCAAAATACTGCGCGCTGCAATACCCGTCGTCCAGAGCGACGCTCGCCCGTCGAGCGCCGCCGTCCGAAGCCACTTCCACTGGAAATCTGAATATAAGTAAATCTTCTGGCTTATAGTATTTCTATCTTATGCGATAAAGTGCATTTTATTAGGTTGGTGCATATGAATACTATATACTATTTGTCCTGCATGAACACTATATACTATTTAGCCCGTAAAAACTGTCCTGAATGTTTAAAATAGTGAAAGTCGGTTGGCGAAAGATCTATATTTTATAAAATTGTATATTTTACTTCATTTAATTTCGCAATTGTTTTGTACGACATATGCGTAGTTTTTGTGAGTTAAACAGTATGTAAATGAAGACAGTCTGAAAAATTCCATACTACAGTTTATTGATCCGAAAAATCAGAATTTCTTGAAGACAGACATTTATGAATTATTCTCGCGTTGGGAAAAGTGTATTGAAACAAATGGAGCACATTTTGATTAAATCAATAGCTTTTGCATATACTATTTTGCAATAGCACCAACCGAATAGATAGAAGGTATTGATTTTTTTCAATAAAAGGGCATAGCCGATTAAGATGGTCAAAACTGCCCTTAGAGGTTTTTCAATGAGTCATACACCGTTCGATAGCTGACGAATAAAAACTCATCTGTGCAAAATTTTAACCCTGTAACTTGTCCGTGAGGGTAGTTACAGGGTAAATTAGATTTCGCGGTTTTCCGCCATTTTTCCACCTTTAGCGGCTTTCTAAAATTTTGAAAAAAATGTGGCTTATTTTGGACATCAAGCCGGATGTTAGAGAATTTTTTCAGATTTTTCAGTTGGTGTTTCGATGGTGTTTAATTACTGTGGACAGGCAGGTTCGCAGCTATCTATTGTATTAAAAGTGATAGATCTTGAGACGTTTAATCAGACTGCAGAATCTCATCAACAGATAGCGACGATACTATAAAAGGACCCTTTGAACAGGTTTCATAATTTGTCTCGGAGTGATTCACAATTTAACGAGATTAAGATCGCCGGATCGCCGTCTTATAATTTCCCAAGCATCGTCTGCCGGACATACCGGAGCTATCCATCATTCTCTCTCTCTCTCTCTCTCTCCCGCAATTCTCTCCGAAATATAAAGCACGGACGATCTTCGCAGTTCATAAAATAATTTAGATTATCTCGCTAATGAACACTGAATCGATACCTTTGTGTTAGATGTTACTGAATTAATAAGCCGGCTCGATTTCAATTTATTCGTCGACATTGAAACGCGGATTCGGACGACTGATCTTCTGATATTAAATATATTGATATTTTGAGGCGGATTATTGATCCCCGTGATTGCAATGAATTCGGAGGCACACGGCAACGATCAGCAAAGATTAAAACAGTTACGACGAAGCTTGATTTTGTTTCGGGGCGAGACCCGGGGAAAGTGACAATTTGCAGCGTTTCTTAATAAATAATGTTATGAGACTCGAAGCTATCCTGCCAGCGATGTGTATAAACGCGGAACTGCTTCAGGCCACTTCGAGTAATGACCTCTTCAGAAAAGGTAAAAGCTGTCCGGAGAGTGAATTCGTCGTCGTCTCCTTTTTGGTTTACCCCCAAACTTTCATTTTAGTGCTTACTATAAACACAGGTTTCAACGAAACAGCATTCTCGTTCGACTGAAACCAAGATTGATTCTCGAAATTATTCATAGCACTAGTCATCCGGAGATATTCCTATTACGGTTCTCGTATTAACAGTTTATCTAGCGACTTTATTTAGAGTTTCTTTCCAGTGAAACGATCGAACAATTCTTAATCAGTTCAGAGTGAACTAGGCTTATTACTCTTAACAGAAAATTGTTAGGCTTTTGTAACACAGTAACACAGTGTAACACAGTCTTCGTTGTCTAAATTATTGTATTTTATTTCACTTTAATCTAATTTATCTTATTCTAGTTTATTCTATTTTATTTTATTCTATTTTATTTTATTCTATTTTATATTATTCTATTTTATTTTATTCTATTCTATTTTAGTCCATTTTATTTCATTTTATTTTATTTCATTCCATTTTACTTTATTCTATTCTATTTTATTCTAATCTATTTCATTCTATTCTATTTTAGTCCATTTTATTTCATTTTATTTTATTTCATTCCATTTTACTTTATTCCATTTTATTTCATTCCATTCTACTTTATTCCATTTTATTTCATTCCATTCTACTTTATTCCATTTTATTTCATTCCATTTCATTCTATTTTATTTTACTTTATTTTGTAATACGTCAAATCGATGAAGTTTATAAATATAACACAGTCTTGAAAAAACAATTACTGTTAGTTGACGTACGATATACACACATATGGAATCGCAAATGATTGTAAACTGTATGAAATCGTAGGGCGGGTCTTATTAGTAAAATATTAATGAGGTAAAACCGAAGACTGCGAGCTCGACGAAACCTGATTTTCGGTCGAATATTCATAAGAAACGGAAGCAGAAATAGCGGAATAACGGGTCAGTTGGGACAAAATCAATAACACTATGGCGTTCACGTGTTGCTCTCATTTCCGGTCGCGCTTCGCAGCGCCTAATGGACACGTTTCGCTCGCATTGTAAGCAACGCGGACCATCCCTGCATCGAAAACATTAATTTTACGCGTGACACGAGATAACATTGCTCTCCTAGGAAAAAACGTAGCGAAAAAAGTGACACCGACGTTGGAATAAAAATGCTTCGAGTCCAAAGCATCCGCACGATTTATGTACACGCGCGACGAACAAATGAGCCGCAATGAATATAAAAATTCTATCGGGCATAGGGACGAATAAAGTTCAGAAGATCGAAAAAGAATTACGGTCCGCACAATGGAGTACAAAGATTCGAATATAATGTATAGGAAGGAGCGAAAATGTCCACACTCTTTTGAAATGGTATAATTTTTTTTCAAATTGGTCTGAATGATTTGAATTTTTTGTACACTGTACAGCGACTAAATTACTTTCTTTTTAATTTTGCTATTACGTGGAATAAAGAAATGTAAATATCGTGCTTTCAACTTGTTATCAGAACCTAGAATAAAAAGTTAAAAAATGTTTCTGATACTTCTCGGTAGCTTATATAAATGTAGAAGATTTCGTTGGAATTGGTTGATGTTGTTTAGAGCAATTCAAATTTCAAGTTCACGATAATAGAAGTTTTTCACCAATTTCGGCTAAAGGCAAGGAATTTTTACATTTCTCAGTGACTGTATATAAGTTACTGTGAACTAGAAAACGTGTTTTTAAAATATTCCTTATAGGATAAAATAACAAAAATTAAAAAAACAATCTTCACATTTTTTTATTTCAAATAATTGCGCAATTAAAATCGAAGCATTTCGGTCATTGTACAGTGGAGCTAGTCTAGAAAAAGTTCAAGTCACTCGGAGCAATTTGGAAACGGTAATACCGTTGTAAAAGGTGTGCGAACACTGTTTCATTTTACTGTGAACTCCAAAGAGGGCTGCAAGTTGCGTCGTCATAGAACCGAACAGTTCCACAGCAATTCCTCTGGCACAAAGAGCTCATGAACGTACGAAACCCTTGACATACTGTCGCAGAAAGAAACCAAAGGATCGCGATAACAAAACCAATTTTACGCGACTCTAGCGCGCATCGGCGTGCTCGGAAATGGGAAAGCTGGAAACGAATTGCATCGCGAGTGACGCCGCGATAAATATTGCACAATAACATGCGCCGACAAACGTCCCGTTACAAGGAAACAATACGAATTAGGGGAACAATGGTGGCAGGGAGGCGAGGCGCTTTCCGTTGCCGTTCCGATGGAACGTGCTTTTTCATAAATGAGAAAGCGCTGCACGCACATTTCCCGGCAAGAACAGACGACGACCGAGCAATTAAACTTTTCTACGCGACTCGAATAATATTTTGTTTCAATTAGTATCGACGTTAGGGGGGGGGCGTGCTGAGCGACGCCGGGCCACGAAATATATTTTTCATCGCATTACCGAGACACGGAACGGGTTACTATCCTCGCGCGAACGTTCGCGCGAGAACGAGAACCGGGAGAAGGGAAACGCGTGCGAGCCACATCGAAGTGAAATTGAAAATGGAATTTACGTCGGGTCGCTCTTTTGAAACGAGCATTTTTGAAAGATCGAGCGCCACGGTCGGCGGAATTGGTCGGACGTAGTGCCGCCGAGCTCCGAAAACAATGTTTTCGTTTTACAAGCGCGGAACCTCGTTCTAAAAATCAAAAGTATTTTATAGAGAGAGAGAAAGAGGAAACCACTTTGTGTGCCAAATGGACAAGCCAAATGAAAAATGTTTCTGCTGATATGTCTCCTGCGCTGTTTTATATAAAACAGACAATTGCAAGATGCGGAAATCTCATCGGAAATTTGTTTTTCTCTAAAATAGTTCTTTTTATCGCTATGAAAGTTACAAATCAAATTTTACTGAGAAAATCTTCAATTTAATAATGTCATTATTAAGCACGGGTAAAATTGCAGTAAGGACACAGTAATCAAGGAAGGTAACAATAATTGATGAAAAGTAGGTTTCTATATACTATATGAATATACTACAAACAATTTAATAGAACAATTAGTAAATGAATTAGTAAATGAATTAGTAAATGAATTAGTTAATGAATTAGTAAATGATTGATTTACTGAACAATCAATCAATGGAATAACCGTTATAATTAATATCGAGAAAATAAAACGATGTTCCATTCTCGAATTAATTTTGTGTCCAGAAGAATGCATCGCATCGCTGATGCGTTCGCGAACGATGAACCAGGTGCAAGACAGAACGATAACGGCGTCAAAGAAAAGCCATCAGGACATTGCGACGCGACGACTGTAGTTCCTTGAAAATTCCGTCGTCAAACTGCGCAACTACCCGTATTTACATTGCTAATGAAATTTCATCCCCCCCCCCCCCCCCCTATTCCTAGAAGTGGCAATGCGGAAGACCTCCTCCGCCGGTCCGATGCGTTTCCTTTTGTTCCATCGCGCACCGGCCGCTTATTTCACGCGTAAAAAGTTGCCCGGGCGAAGAATCGAGCGCGAAGATAATTGCTTGAAACTGGGCCAGCGACCATGGGATCGGCTCCCATGGGATAGATGGTGAACCAATTCTTTGCCGGCGGGTACTTGTTCCTTTTGGTTGCAGCGGTAACGAAGTTTGACCAGCATTTTACAATAGTTTCATCTTCGAACCAATTTGAAAACTCGCAACAGAAATAAATAAAGTTATGAAAGTTATAAATCCTCCGACTGTCGTGTGTCAGAATTTGAGATCGCAACGTCCATCGTTTTCATTCAATTTTCCGCGATATTTTATGCGATGAATAAAATTCCGATTTCACGTGAAACTTGAAGCTAAACGAAATTTATAAATGATCTTCTCTGGTCAAGCGTATGTTATAATTAGACATCTAATTAGACTGATCTATGCACGCAATTCTGATAAAAATAGATATGTCAGATATATCATAGCCAAACTTTTACAAGAATGTAAAATCTGCAATACTTCTTGCAATCACTGCAAACAATTTTTATTTCGCAGTTTAGTTGTACCAAAAATCACGCGAAGTTTATATAAAATCAAAGAGAGGGGCTCCTATTTAGAAAGGAAATTAAAGTTTTAACTATTAAAATTTTCGATTAAGGTCTGATTATTTTTAGTTCTTTGGCATTTGACGAGGCAGTCAATAAAATGGTAATGTGTTAAAGTATGAGAAAATATGAAAAATAGAAAAAGAAGAGAATTGAAAGATCGCAGAGCCGGAACGTTCGCTTAATCACCGGTAATGTCGCCAGCCGCGTAATTGTTCCACATGCAATATCATCGAACGTGTCTCGAACGCGGCCGACGAAGGAGGAACGCGGATAGATCGCAGACGACAAACGACGCCGGTTTAATTTATTTGCCAAGCCGGCGCGGTAATTTCGTTGCAACGTTGTAACCGGATTACTTTCACGCCACGGCACGGCTGGATGGTTTCTGTCAGTTCAGCCGGCACAGCCGGGATGCACTATCTTAATTAATTACTGCGTACACGGAAGAACTTAATGAATTTCGTACAATGCCGTGTCATGGTAACGAAGCGCGCACGCGGATTCGGGTTCGGCCGGTTTGAAAAATGAAGTTTAATGAGGCGAGCAATTAACTTCGCCGGAATATGACACGGTTAATTAGTTCACTTCCGGTCGGCGTTTTGCGGAATCACGGATTTAAATTGTTCTTCGCCGTGTCACGCGATCCTGTAATTCCGTCCTGGGTTTCTCGAGTAGCAGGGTAGGGGAGTCAATTACCGTGCACTGTCACCAACTTTCGCGAGTTTTCGCGACTAAGACACTACTTTAGGCTATTATTCCGATAGTCGACCAAGAAGAACTCGTCCGTTTTAAAATTTCAACCCTCTAAATTGTCCGTGAAGGTAGTTGCAGGATAAATTAAATAGCTCGCTTCTCTGCTTATTTTCTCCCTGCGGTGGCGTCTTAAAATGAAACACAAAATTTTTCGAAAACAAAAACATCACCATTTTTTACATTAATATCCCGATAAGCTACTGTCAATATAATAAATTTTTCTCGAATTTTTCGTTAGGGTACGCCGTTGTCTGAAAAAAAATGAAAACCAGTCGAAGTTTTTGCTGTGGGAAAGAAAGTTACACTCATTGGATTTACCGCGAGTGTAGATTAAGTAATTTTAAACATTGTTACATTGTGACCAGCAATTTTTCAATCTAAACGACGTAATCTAAATGGAATAAAAAATTGTAATGTGCACGATACATGCCAAAGTGTTCGTAATATTTGGAACATTGAATTTTCATAAAAGCACTTGTCCGATAAATGTAAATTGTGCTTGAAAGTAAACAAAAGCCGCGGTAATTGCCTACCCTACAGTAACTGGCTTTACTACCCTACACAGCCTGTCCTGGAAAACGTTTGTTTCGGACTGTTCAAGTCGCGCAAAACTGCCAAATAGTTCACTATTCCGCGCACCGGTTCCCCACAATGCGAATTCAATGAAAATTCCTGCCAATCCGTTCACAGTTCCGCGGACGCGCGAACCGACGGCCGTCCGTGAAACAATTTCGACAAACCGCGGAGACAAAGCACTAATTTCCCAGAGAAATTTTCATTCGATTCAACGGCAACGCCCCCCCCCCCGCCCCCCCCCCCCCCCCCCCCCCTAAGTCTGTACTTTCGAACGACTCTACGAAGGACTGCGTTTTGCAACACAACATTGTAATACATTTTAATAACCGTGATACGTCCGGCATGCATAATTCATGCTGCCTGTTCTACGCGCAACCATGATTCATAATGCACGATAATTACATAATCCCGGGATTCGTTTCAATCTCTACGCCACGGGTTTCTAGCTCCGAACAATGTTATCGCATTAAACTGGAATAAGAGAGACAATATCTCTACATCCACGCCACTTGTACCAAGAATAATTAAGTTTCCCAAACGAGAAACACGGCAGACCGCAATTCGGAATGGACGATTCCTCTGGCTCCGCTCGTTTCCCGACCAACGCCCCGGCATCGGGCTACTTTCAAATGGATCGAGCCACAACGATTTAACCACTCCTAATGTCGACGTATATTTTCAAAGAAATTTTCGCAGCATAATTTGCTACTTGATTTTAATAATTTGCCCCGGATTAGTGCACAACATATACGCTTGCGGTAAAATGCGGTGTCGGTAAGATCGTGTCGAAAAGAATATTGTTGGTGAAATAATTTGTTGGTGATATCAGGAGGGCTTGTTCAAATTATATTATCAAACTTTTGCGTCACAATAGTTTCTTTAAAGCTCAAACTGGAAGCTCTACTGTAGGATAACTGCGACCGACCCAAGATGTATCACTTTCTTGAATGCATCGAGGGTAGAAAAATAATAGAAGAACAGAATGGAACGACAACACGAGGTCGAGAACAATTGATGCGAGTATAAACCCGAAGAGAAAGAAAACAAAATTGTTTCGAAGCAGAACCGGGTCTGAGTGACCCAGCGTGACATACGCGTTCCGCGACAGTAGCTGTGACAGCTCGGGGTTAATTGCCCATCATTTTGGACCACCGTGTACATTTTCCGAGAGCGTTCGCACCTCGTCGCGGGACAACACGTGCGCCGAGCGCACGGTTAATTAGCACCGTGAATTAGCACCGCGAGCTCTCGTTAAACGTTCTTCGTGCTCGAGCATCCAGTCGGAAGGAGTGAAAATTCAATCGTAAGCGCGCGTTAACGGCGACAGGGGGCACGTCGTCGTACGTAAGCATTTACACGGACACGCGACCGAACTGGTTGAAAGACTTCCGGCGTGATACGCGGGCGTTGTCGTCATCCTCGCAGCGGTCCGAATCGCCGCGCAAATGGCCCGCGAAGAAAGAACCGTCCGCTGTGTGCGGTTGCGTGGCGACTACTCAATGAATTCAAATGACCCTGTCGTCGGAAAAAAGAGAGCACGGCGAGGCGCGCGACACAATGTTCCGTATAATCTTTTTTTTCGTGCTCCTCGTTCGCCCTTGCTTCAAAGGAAACCAACGGCGCCGCCCGTTCCAAATAAACACCGACACATTCTGTCCAATTAAGGGGGCTGCTCGGTTTGGAACGCTAAAAATAAGGCAGGCCTCGAGGACTCGTTTTTTCGCAAACTGCGGGGACGGTTCTTTTTCAAAGCTCTCGGCTAATTTGTCTTCGAATGGAGTGCCATGAACTGGGTCACCGACATTCCATGGCTCGCGGCTGAGTTCGGGCAACATGTAATCCGATTAATTTATAATTTATTGTAATTTCACACGATTTAGAATAATTTAGAACGATTTAGAATGGTTTAGAATAAATTGTAATAATTTATAATGTAACTTATAATGATTTATAATGATTTTTAACACCAATTTATTATACTCTGGTGGAAAGTAATTTGATTAATGATAAACGATTATAAGCCGTTAATTATTACCAGACTACAAATTTGATGCATTTGTAATAGAAGCGTACAATTGAAACATGAAACTGTTATCACAATCATCTGGGAATATTATTATTTTGCATAAAGGCCCACAGTTTACTTACCACGATTAATTGTACACTAATTATAACGTATAAGTATTTATTATAAATTACAATAACGACGTTCTAAAATTCCTTTAAATAATTATCAAAATTTCACGCAACCTTAACGAGCAGAACGTTTTCGAATTGTTTGAAATGATTTTCGAAATATTGCACAGCTTCGGTGAGAAACGCGTATCTGTTTGTCGAAGGGATGAATTTAAATAGCGATATATCCGCGAGGCAATATTCGCGACGTGATATTATTTATAACGACGTATATCGTATGTGAACTTCCATGGCGAAATGCCTGTATGCATCAGTAACTCGATATCAGCTTTTCAGATAGCCGTGACAAAGCCAGCGCTGAGATCGAAAGATGCACCAGCGCAATCGAAAACATTGCAGAAGGGGCTCGTGCCGGGCACGAAAAAAGCGAAGCTCTCCGATAATCGCTCAACCTGTCTGTCACCTTTCGTCCCATTCGCTGCTATCGCGAACACCAATCGCATTACAGCGCGCGCCACGCTCCACGGTTGTTGAGCAATTTTTTGAACATCGATACCTCCCGAAAAAGTATCCCGACATCACCGATAGTAATTACTGGACTGAAGATTTTATACGTTTATAATAAAAACAGGTAAATGAAATTACGAACAATGAAAATATTAAAGGACATCTATGTATTATTTCCAACTCGCTGAAATTATTATAAAAAGGAAGAAATTTTCGTTTGAATCATCTTCATTGATGAAGATAAGTTTTATTTTACGGGAATATCCACGGTCCCGTAAATAAATAAAAATTGATGCATCATTAATAGATCGCGAATTTTATCGATTTATGGAAAAAATGTTGTTACGTTAATTAAGACCTTTTGAAATTATTTGAGAGAGAAACAAGATTGCACGTGACTCCTACGGCTTACAATTCATGCCGTAAAATTACAATTTTTTATTCGCATAAAACTCTGCTGTGTAAATATTAAACAATGAAATATTTCAGCGAAAAATATTCTCAACTTAGCAGAAAATGTAAAGGTATTTTCACGTATTGTAAAAATAAATTAACACATCAGAAAGCATTGAATTAATAGTAAAATACGTTCTCTTTTATTTTGCGTTCCGTCTGATTTATTGCGTGAGAGCTACTGCCAACGTCTGACCAAAGTTGCTTATACCACTGAAACGCGTTCAGCGTCCGCGTATAATACAATCAATTATTCATCCAACAGTTTCCAATACTAACTTAACTCTTGCCAGGGAATATACACAGTTATCGATTACCTACTCCGTTCCTGTCAAATTATAAATAAGAAAGGAAGATAATTTTATAGAAATGTTCATAATTATAGAAGCGTTCTGGAGCTACACCTGGCAACTAATGGACACAAATATAATGCAATCGATCGTTAGGCAAACACCATCGAAACTTTTATTATTTAAAATAACAATTTTCTATTTAATATCTTTCGACTGAGCTTAAATCTGACACATGACACACATACGTTATTTTCCGGCGTCGTATGCATTATGACATTATTAATCAAGGCATTTCCGGTCAATTTTCGCCAGAATGTGAACAGTTAATAATATACATGTAAATGACAGGTAACGGTAAATTATTTCTGGCAAATTACTCAGAGAATAAATAATCAATTTTCCGGTGAATACAAAAAGGCAATTCTACCGCACCGTTTACACAATTATTCAAAAAATCGCACCGAATATTTTCGGTGGCCCGAAATTTCTTGAGGGACGCACGATTGCTGGCAATTATTCGACACTCGGTATGCCCGGTCCGAGCCAAACCATCGTAACCACGCCGGCCGTGTAACAGTTTCCAGTCGGTCCGACAGAATTTTCGGAATTCATGAAGCTTTCCGTGGGAAGCGAGGCATTGTGGAGCGCGCGCGCGCGCTGCCACGCCGTCGTTATTATTCAACAAGAGAAAAGGTAATATAAAAAATATTTTCCGGTGGCGCGCGGCTCACGGTAACCTACATCCAGCGGACCCGCCGGAAATTTTAGCCCCGGCGTATCGTCATACCGTGAAATTCATTTAAGAAAGTTCGTCGACGGCCGAGTATCACAAAAGCGACACGCTTCGACTGTTTCGTATTCACGAACTTGCTGTAACTCCATCTTGCCTCAATTTAAATTCTCTTTCCGCGGACGAATCCCTGAGACCGTCTCGTCTGCCGCGCCATGCCAGTCACGGTCCTCGGCGACCGCAGGCAGACGCATTTCCGTTGCGATACGAACGGGGAATGATTGCCATGATTGGGGATGTAATCGAGTACAATGTACGGGGGGGTCTCGTATGACCGGCGGCGATTCGACAGGGACCGATTTGTTAAACAATAAGTCGAAAATATTGGATAAGTATTTTGTAGTGAACAAAGTGGAGATAAATTTACTGCGCACAGATTTTCGCTATTTCGCATCAGAAATGTGCAGCTAAATTAATTTCTTTCGTATATGCGGGTCCCCTCCGATTCTAGATAATTCTCGGAAAGATTCGAGCGGCGGTGTTCTGTAATCTGGATATATGGAACCAGTGAACGCGATACCGGCTAAAGCGAATATCGCTGCATAAACTCCGGAGATAATGATGTAACGCACACGCGCCGCATAATTTCAGCCCGCGCACTCTGCATTCTTCTCGCGGGGGCTTCGTCGAGTAGTTTTTGCCGTATAATTATCCGCAGACCGGCACCATTATGCTCCCCAATTAACCGGGAGAAATAAACAGAAACTGGCGGAAACTACGGGGGAGTCCCCGGACTAACGGAAACGCGTCGAATTTGCAGAACGAAGTTTCGTGTCTCGCCGGAGACGCGTGCAAAAATGATTGCCGGCGAGCGAACGTTTCGTTGGCCCGTTGTAAAAAAATTTTTTTCCATTTTCGCGTCGCGCGATTCCTCGTTCCACGGGATCGATCTATATCGCGCGCGAATTTCATTCACGGTCCTCGCAGCTAGAACTCGTTCGACCGATGTCCCGTCGGGAGTTTTCCGTTCGAGAATTTCGAGAAAATCGTTTCTTCTAATGACAGTTTCGATCGCGAAACCATGGCCGGAGATAGGATCAAGCACGGGAAAATTTAAGGAACGCGTTTTTAAGTGGGCGAGACCTATCGTAAAACATTCGTCTAAATGATTCGAATTCTTTTTCTTTAGAATACTGGTTTTCGTTTCCCGTATTGATAATAATTAGAAAATGAATTTCGTCGGAACATTTGGATATTGCAATCTTAAATTGTATATTTAAAGAAATTTTAGCAAAGTGCGGAATTTTCATTCCAATTATTATGTAATTCGGTAACAAAAATTTACCGCATTCTGGTCGTAAATGTCACGAGAGAACCTGGGAGACAATTACAGAGTTAAAAAGAAACTGTAAGCTATTAATAGGAGATTCGACGTCACTCTGAATCCCAATAAAATTGTCAACGAAAACGGAAGATCCATCGTATAAACATGAAATGTCGAGTCCACTTGAATCTCGGTCGCACCGAAAAACTCCATCTCGCCGTGCACACATGCGTTCACCGCATAATCTTAATTAAGCATGAATTTCCTTCGTTCGTTGCCAGGTTTTTACGATACCAACAGCCATGGGCGCGAGGCACAACGAAGCACGAGCGTAAAAGAGAGAAAAAAGGAACGAGGTATGCACGCCATTGGCAGTGAAGCGATCACCGCGAGGACTCGTCTACATGCTAAGTGGAACACCATATACTCGGCCCCGCTTCTCTCAAAGGGTTCAAACTTAAAGCTGTTCCCGAAGTAGAACTCGTTGTCGCTCTACTGCCTCCTGCAGAGCCCTCGCGCGAGCGAGCCGGCCCGGGTCTTCATTTAGTACAGCCACTTTAATCAACAAAGATCCGCGTCGTCTGGCGTCGATGCCGGCAACACTAGGATCCTGCTATTAAACCCGGCCGATGTTTCTGACTGCTCTGGCCTCCGCAACTCGTTTCCAATTAACTTAAAAGTCGGTTCTGTTTGGTGAATCGTAAGAGAGAAATTCCGTTCGCCGTCGAAAAATATCAAAATTCGAGGGCGTTTAATCTCTAAGGCATATCTAATTCATATCGAAAATTAGAAGTTACGTCGATTGTAAGAGACAGGTGTCAGATGATACCTTCAACTTCTCCTTTAACAATTTTAACAAGTTAACGACGGTACTAGTAGTAAAATATTCAAATATCAACAGCCCGGACAATCGAAGTTTTGTTTAAATTGTTCCCACTCGTTTTGATCGGAACTGTATAAAAGTCCAGCGATTAGATAACACTTCCGATGCATCGTGTCGAAATGGACCCGAGCATCCAAATGCTCCCGAAGTACGGCTAGTTGGGACCAGACATCGAGAAGCGCAGTTCGAGCGTTTTAAAGCGGCACGCGAAGCGCAGCTGAGAAATTTAAAAATCACTCTCTGTCGCGCGTAACCGCTCGACCCAGTTCCGCGGCGTTTAATTTCTCCGGGTTGAAAATGTTTTATAAAATCCGCAACGCTGAGTGGCCGGCGTTTCAGCGAAATAAGAACATTTCGTTGCGAGCCGGGCTCTCGTGTTCCGGGCCGGATCTAAAGACCGCGATGTGTGGAGGAGGAGCACGTGTCGTTGGAGCACGTGCGTGCGTTAAGGCGGCTACGCGGCCGCCGCTGGAGCCGGCGAACACATTCACGTCCGAGAGTTCTCAAGTGCTGCCGAAGTGCAGCGAGAATCAGTTTTCGAGAGTCAGCGAATTGAGAGTTCTGTGGCAGGATAGAGAAAGAGGGGGAAAGAGAGAGAGAGAAAGAGAGAAAGAGAACGGGAGTCTAAAGCGTTTAAGGCCAGAGTCAAGAGCAAACATGCCGTTCAAATAGACTTTTAATGAAACACTGCGAGCGCCGCACCCTAACCATACAAAATACTCTGTGTACCCCATATTCCTGCATTCTCTGCATTTTGTCAGACTCTTACATCTCGAGCAAAGTGGCCGACGTGCAATATTATTGCGTTTTACGAGCGTCCTTACGATAAATCGAATCGCAAATTTTCAGCTTTTGCGACAATGTACCGATGAACTTTCCTTACGAGTACTGTATTCAAGTCATTTCTGCTGAATAAAATTAATGGATCCACTGCACCATTGGATTAACGCTAGATTAACGCTGATAAGAGCTTATCAGAATGAACTTTTAATCGGATAAATTTTTATCTAGAATTTCTATCTAATATTCGTTCAATGGATATTCATTCGATAATGACGAATAAAATGTTATTCGCTACTCTTGATCCGTGTTAAGGGTACGTACACGATCGCAGGTAATATTTGCGCACCGAATGTACGTCTTCTACTGAACCCAATATTCAGCGAAGTTATTTAAAGATTGTAGGATAGGTTGTGAGATTGTTGGTCACCAAATAACAATTATATTTTTAATATAGAAGCAACTGATCGACGGTTGTCGGAATTCTAAATCTAGTTTCGTTATTTTGCTAAAACGTGGAGGTGAAACCCCTCCACAAGGAAGTTACAAAAAATAGGGGGGAGCTGGACCGACCAATTATACACATTTTTCGAATGGTTCGATGACGATTGGTTCGGCAGCCTAACGCCAAACAGTCGTGACGTCGTTGACAATGACGTCCGCTGCATCTCGTGAAAATTGTAGAAAACAAAGCTGCCGAGACCCCTTTGTGCCCTATACGGGTTTAGGTCACGTCGCTTGCCAGGAGGACGGTACGGCCACGCTAACCTTCCCAGGTATGTCATCTGGTACTACTCGGCCGTACCAGTGCCGTAAAGTAATTAAATCGTTAAATGAACATTAAAAATAACTTCTCAAACATGGCAATAATCAAAGTGACCGTAGCCTAAACCCAAATGTAAGGAGGGAACGGTACGATCGCAAATCGCGTCTTAACAATCCGTAATCTGAATAAAATGTCCGCCTTTGACTGCCTTCGATTGTCTGGTTTCGATTGCCCGCCTTTGACGAACGATGTAGCACCGGCAAACGCATGAACACCCGAGAGCGCACTTACCTGTTTCCGCAGAGGTGTTGCGCACTCGTCCTTGGTCCTCTCGAACCGTTCGAACTTGAAGCTGTTGCTCCTGTAGAGCTCGTTGTCGCTCTGCTGCCTCCTGCAGAGCCTCCTGGTAAGGGCTCGCGGCCTGCAGGGCGCGCATTCGGTGGCCAGACCCCAGTGCAGGTGCAGCATCGCCAGCTCCGCGGTGCACCTGGCCATGGCGCAGCCGGCGCGTCTGACGCGGCACTTGACGCGCTTTATTCGTCCCTCGTGTTGCGGCTTATGGCTGCACGGCTGCGATCCGCTGCCGCTGCAGTCGCACGTACGACGCGACCGACGTTGCTTCACTGTGTGCGAGCACGGTTTCACTTCCTCCTCGCACTCGCAATCGCCCGCCACCTCGCCGGCTGCACCCCCGTGAGTGCAGTTTATTCTTTCGATGCACTCACACTGCTGCTGCTGCTGCTGCTGTTGCTGTTGTTGTTGTTGTTGAAGCTGCTGCTGATTCGCAGACTGGCTCGCTGAGGAGAAAGTGGGTGAACTGGATTGCGCGGGCACTCGACGTCGGGTACCACTGTAGGCCGCGTGACGGCAAGGTCGTTCGGGACAGTCGCACCTGTAAACAACGAATCTTGACGTTAGTGTACGTCCCTTTATGCCGAACCTCTTTGACTATAGATCCATTAAATATCGATGTTTTCCTCGTCCGTCGAATCGAAATCAAATTCTACCCTTCTACTGACAATATTTCACCCTTATCATTCAGCAGATTTTTCTAGTCAACCAACAATTCGATGGAAAATTTGTCAAAGATTGTGATTTTACTGTACATAGTTGGATTGAAATAAAAATCAATATTTAGAGCTGTAAAGTTGTATAGGAACTAAAAGACTTTGTAATTTTACTTGTGTACTTTACGTGTATAAAATTGCGGTATGAAAAAGGAAATAATAATTGAAAAAAGATAATACTTTGACATGAGTGTGTATGATAGTGCCGCCGTATCGCCGACATCCGATTGCAAAGGGTTAAACATGGAAATCATGATCACCGTGCAATAAAAAGCTAACGAATTTTACTCGATATTTTAACTAGCGTTAACGAATTTCCTTGAACAGTTTAACCGTAGTCAATTAATGTCTTCTAGCATTCGATCTATCGCCAGGCAAATCGCGTCGAATCAAAGTTATGTGCAAGTACATTCCAACCGAAACGCAGTCCCCCCGATCGGCTGAATAGACTTGACTAAACGCTAATGCGGAAACGTAATCCTGATTGGGGCCTAACTATGCGTTTCCAGCGACGGGTTCCATTGTAGACAGGTTGCCGGCTCCAGGCCATAGTCACGGAATCGATGAGATTCATTCACCTGTCGAAAACCGAACTGGATCGAAACCACAAAAAGCGATCGGTAACTCGAACAAGTCCCATCGCGCTCGACGAGTTCTAATTTCCTTTATCCGACTTCCTCGGCCCAATCGATTGAGGATCGTACAGTGTCTGGATCATCTGTATCGCACTGAATCTAGAGGATAAATCCCAGTACTATGCTAGTATTGTATACTATACTAATCCTATTACTATACTTGTACTACCGTGACGCCTATTTCTACCTTATAGATATCTGCTATAATTACTGTGCTTCTTTTAATAACATTTTCGATCTGTTCTCTTCTCTCATAATATTGTTTCCACAAAGTGATATCAATAATTACGCGGTCTAATGCAAGAGGTCATTGTGATACGTACATGTTCTAACATTTATTCCGGATTTACTTTCAAATATAAAAGTGTACATGATTAATGCTTTTTAGCCCCTTGCACTATAATAACGATTCAGACTCGCGGTGAAGATTTTGTGCAAGCTCTACTAAATATTAATATTATTAATTTCTTCTGCGTCGAAGTAAAAATAAATTCTTCTGTTATCAAAGTGTAGAAACGAAGGTAAATAAAGACAATACAGGAAAAAATAATCGTTTGATTCTATTAGGAAAATTATTAAGCACGAGTAAGTGCTAATCCTCACAGCATGAAAGGAGCGATTAGTGCAAAGGGTTAATCGTTGTTAATACTAAATGGAACCCACCTACCACGTTAAAAGCACAGAAATTGGGACAACTACCCTAGTCGAACTACGAAGCTTCCCTGTCGCTGACGGCGGAGTTGGCCCACCACGTTGGACCAGACAACTTCCGACGACTACTATCGGCTCCTGCCATAATCAGGAACATCTTGTGCTCGCCATATTGTGGCCCACCTGTATCTGACTCGTTTGACTTCGTTCGGCTTGGACGTGACCTCTGCTGTCTGCTCTTTTGTGATCTGATTCGCCGCGAGGACGTGACGAGCTTCGAAATTTGAACCCTCGCGACGATGGAGCCGGCTCGAAACAGAGCTTTACTGTTGCAACAGCTTCCTATGGCGGTTTCTCTCTACCGTCTCCCTATGCGAAACTTGGGATAACGCCGTTCTGTCGCGGAATTCAACTTTTCTACGTCGAGCTAGGACCAACTCTTATTTCTCGTATCATATATTTCTTTAATTAAAGTAAATAACAGGCTCCAACTTAACCGAGCTGCTGGTAACCCATAAGTGATTGATACGACATTAGATGACCAATTAAAAAGATATATTTGATCCTTGATCGATTTTAGTACATCAATAATAATTAGACTGCGGAAATTTATGCAAAGTGATAAAGGATTGATTAAGAAAAGAAATAAATGTACAAATAAATAACTAGTATAAAATAAATATTTAGCTCTTGTATGTCGTAATAAATGCAGACGATATTTATGTTATCCCAAAATCCGTAATGTACGCTTAATACCACATACAGTACATGTATATCTACATACTTTGCATATTATGCATATTTATCGTGCATAATGTCACACGCACTTTACGTATTATCGTGCATAACCTTCCATAGTCTAATGATAATTTATTGATATCCAGAAATCCTTTCTTTCAATCCTCCATCCAGTGTCCAGCGAGTAATCTGTTTATTTCTCAGCATTTAGCTCGCGCGTTATACTTTAATCGAAATATTTCGTAATTCAGTTTAGATAGCCGAACGATAAATAGTAGTCGAGTTTCCATGTTACACGTGGAAGCGACGGTAACGTTTAAGAAGTTGTACAACAAAGTGGGACGCGGAACGAGGGAAAAACGGTGTACCGCAATCGCCGAGAGTTCCGTGCTGTAACCGGGTAACGACGTAATGAAATATTGAAACGCGCACTGATCTATTATCGTTCCATCAAACGAAGAATCGGGAATTATTATGGACAAGTCACGGTTGAACATGGACAGAACGAAAACGGGATATTGTCGATTTCCTCTTAGGGCGCATAAATTTTCGATGACGCGCCGTAGATCGGTGTCGAGCACCGAAATCGAATTTATCCGGTTCGCGAAAGGGTCGCGGGGCCGGATTTAAAATGAATTTGATACAATTGTGTCAAACATTTACGACGTGAAACGTTACAGGTAAATCGGAAATTGACGGCCCGACGTCCGATTGAGAACGCGGACAACCGATCGCAAAAGCAACCGCACTATAAACACATTAGCGCGATGCACTTTCCATATTATGCGAAAAATACACCCCTTGCCCGAGCGATCTTTTGTTTCCCGGACTCGTACGTGCAGGCTAAAATTAATTGTTGGTGTTACACGCTGGAAACGCTGTTTGTTCATTGACCCGACACGAGCAAACAATTTTACTTCGTATTTTACGTTGCATCGAACGAGACACATGTACCACGGGGTAAATTATTACGTAACGAAATTGGAATTTAATAAGCAATGATTGAAATTTAAGTATACAGCGGCGAAATACAAATATTTATTACAAATGCTGCGTATTTCATTTTCTAATATTTGCCCGCAATGTTGCAAACATTAATCGAACCTACGGGAACTCCGCGAATTTTGCACGAATATCAGAGACACCGTGAGCTGGTTTTGTCAGAAATGTAACATTTTTGATGTACTTTCCCCTGGTTCGCGCACTCTCCTTAATCGCGGCATTGAAAACGTTGCTTCTTATTACCTCGAATTGCTTCTGTTCATGCCCACTGGGTATTTTATGGACGTTTAAGCGGCTCGCTTTATCATCACAATAGAACTGCACGATCACATCGCCGACTCGGAGACAAACGGCGTATTAATTGCTGTAATGCCGATACCATTAAATCTCATTAAAAGTAATTGCACAATACGTTCCCCTTGCACTTGCAGATTAAGATCTTATCGTCTCGTGTTATTGCACGACGAGAGTGTCGTTAACCCTTAACTACGCGGCACATCTCGAAAATACGAAACGAAGTTACACGGGCATCTACACCGCTCGACGAAGCATCGAGTTGTTCTTTGACTGCGACAAATTTCTTGCTGATCAATAAATCATTTTCAGGAATCGCACGTGGCTCGGTAGATTTCTAATATCGTTGCTGAAAATCGAATTTCATTAGGATATATAAATGCCGGGACGAATATTCTCTCTGCACAGTCATTACATTATTTCGTTCCACGGCGATTCAAGGGAGAACGCGTCGATTGAGGAATTCAGTGATCGCAGATTTTAATGCTGATTCTAAAAAGATATAAAAGCTGAATGCCGAACCGAACGTGCGATACGATTTTAGCACCGTGCGACAGAAAATTTCGAGGGGACACGCAGTCTGTCACCGAAATGTCAGCGAATTTCCAAGCGAAAGGATAATTCTGCATGACTGAATAACTTGAAAAAACAGAATAAATGTTTCTCGCGCGAGCCTCCGCATTGGAATAAATCGAAGCTGAAAATTGATCGTGGACGCGTGTGTTTGAGCACCACTTAGCCCGAGTGTCCGACCATCGCTGGTTATTCCACTGATATTAACATGTTCAATAGTGGTCGGTCGCGATAACAAACAGCGCCGTTGTTTAAACTAGTTCGATTTAATCTAACGACGATTGAAACACGAGCGCAAAAAACACATACCGGTGACCGCGTGATCAATATTCGGGGTCAGTAGTGGTGTCTGGCGATGACCGGGCACAGTAAGAAAGCACATCTTGGCTTTGCAAAGTTTAAGAACTTATCATCAAGTTCGACTTCTTCTTTCTCTCCGAGACTCGGGACCGTTTTTCCACAAACACTGTTAACCCTTGCAAGGCGTTGGCAAGACCAATTTTGACCCAGTTTATTTACGTTATTCGCTTTGTTAAACAATCGTCGGCAAATAAATAAAAAAACTGCTGTTATATTAGGAACTGATAGCTGATAAGCCTGCAAGAAACGTCTTCGGAAATATGTCCTGAAAAATAGCTGAATAAAGCTTAAAATTGTTATCGAAATCGTCTATCGAGTTGTGAATGGTCCATCGTCTGAGGGTGAATATTTGGAATATTTCTCCACGATTTCAACTTATCTCGGACACAGAGTTTTAGCCGTCGACAATTTTTGCTAACTCCCGAAGAAATTGTGTATACATTCGGGATAGATACGTACGGAGACAGTAACACATAACGTATCGAAATTTTGAAGAGATCAATACCTTCATAAGCGTGGAAAGAACCTAACGTTTCTCTACAAACTTGACTTGCCTTTCGATATGTAATCATCCCTTACGCGACGTTATCAGCTCGACGACGAACTGTAGATACATTCAAACAAGAAAACTAAGGAAGCACAAAGGAAACATAATCCTTTCCAAACTAGTCGATACTTTTACAAATCCTGCAAATATCCAAGAGCATTCGACGATTTCGACGTCTTCCAAGATTTCGCAAGAACGTAACGGGAATATTCAAGATCCGTTCGCTAGAAGGCGTCTCTTTGCAAAGACTCAAGAGAATAGAACTACCTGCGAGCAGAAGACCCAGTCGTAAAGTAC
Source organism: Augochlora pura (assembly GCF_028453695.1). Lineage (NCBI taxonomy): Eukaryota > Metazoa > Arthropoda > Insecta > Hymenoptera > Halictidae > Augochlora > Augochlora pura. The sequence goes on along the minus strand of NC_135773.1, from coordinate 9,344,381 downwards.
GATCGATATCGAATTTCAATAGTATCAATTCTCTTGAAATCGTTCCTCCAGAAATTCGACATATTTTTCTTATTCGGGAGTTTCTTCCAGGACTTTTCTCTTAGTTTGCCAAGAAACCAATGCAAACGTTCGCGGAACATATGCAGAAGACATGTTTCCGCAGACCCGAGAAGCCAAGGGACAAATCTAAGTACCGAAGAACGTTCCTCTAGAATTCCAATATATTTTCAGTACGAAATTGCCATTTCGTCAACAAACCAGACAGCAATGGTTCGTGATCAGCGAAGCCTCGAGAAACTTATACGACCTAGGGTCAAAGATTCGTGCACCCACTAAGCTACCTGTAGAACTCGATCGTAGTAAAACCAATCTACCCCGTGGAGGTCCGGATGGGTCGTCAGTCAATAAACCCTACTAATCTGGCATAATAGAATCACGCGAGTGTTCCGACGAGACTATACAGGGTTAGAAGCGAACCCCGGACGACACACGACGTCGCCGAACACATCGTCCGTTGCACCTGGGCAGTTTTCGCAAAGGGGTGGCCAAAGTTTCGGAGTCGCATCAGCCCGATGTGTCCGTAAATACGATCAACACGTCGTTACTGTGACCTTCGTGCCTGCCACCCCTTTGTCGCGGAATGGTTCGGAACGCGTGGGTGCCGCGGGGGTGGGCCAACAGCTGTAGGAGACGGCGGTGTAGGAGGAGATGGATCGCCGAAGTGGAGGACGTTCGTTTGGGGGACGCGTTTATTTACCTGCGGACTCGTCGCAGGGCCGAGGTACGCGGCGGTGCGTGAGGACAGGGCTGCAACTCGGGTGGACAATCGCAGTTGGTAACCGCGGGCCGGGTACGACGAACCCTGATCAGAACCGGATGAACCGGGCACGGCTGCACCTGGCAACCGCACACGATCGTCTGTGGTCCGCCGCGGGATTTCCGGCCGCCGCCGCCGCGTTTCGCGCGTTGGTCCACGTGCAGCTGACACGGCTGCACAGGGCAGCCACACCGGGCTGCGGCACCGCGACGCCCGGCGCCTTGTACGCGTCTCCACACCCGCTCCATTCAACGACCGGCGTGCGACTAACAAATGCGCACCCCACACCACCCACGACCCAACGCGACCTGACCCGACCCGAACCGAACCGAACCGGCGCCCGATCTCGACTCGTGTCGGCGAACCTCGGCTAACGACGCCACCCCCCGGAACTAGCGCACCGAACCCCGAAAACTGTAGACCGCCCACCTACTCGCCCACCTGACCGACCGCCCACCTGCCCGGCCAGACGACGGCTTCTCGAGATGCGCGACCCTCTTCCAACCACCCCTGCCCTGATTTTCCATGGAGACACGTGCGCCACTCGTTCGGTAAGTATTCGGTTTTTCCGGGTGATACTGTTCTTGTTCTTCTCCAACGAGCTTGCGTTGTCTTATAATTGTTACCAATTGTACCTACGCGTTGCTTCTAACGACGATTCTACTGTAACGTGATGGAGCTTGTGAAGGAGCCCAGGTGGATGATGAAGATTAACGCGTGAAATGGGATGCGGAAATTGTCGCCACTGCTTGGGATGGCCTTACGAATGCCTGAGTGGATGGTTAGTGAAGGAATAAATGGCTTTGGTCTCGCTAGGAACTTTGGACATTATGGCAACAGGTTTTGTATTACTCTGAAACGAAGGGAATAAGATGATTTAGTGGAATATACATCGTTATAAAATACAAAGAATTTTTAATGCTACTGGAAGATGAAATATAGTGTATTCTATGGTGGAGTAAATGTTTATGTAAATAAAGATCTTGTATTTTGGAGCGCGTGACGTGATAGGATAGGCATTAGGAGGAATTTTGTTTCCTGTATCAATGGATAGATCAGTAGATAAAAAAGATTCATGAACTTTATTACAGATTTTACTTTATCCTGGTTTGTACAATTTCTTATATGTCTATGTACTAGTTCAAAGTATCTAAACATAGTTTAATATGCTCGTGTTTATAATAAAAGTGGAATTTATGTAGTATGCTAAATAAATATCCAATAGAAATTATTTTTGTGATATCTAGAAGTATAGTATCACTACCTTGTTATATACCTTATCATCTTTATATAATAGAAAATGTATAGAAGATAGATAGAATCAAAAATTTATATTTACATTATCTCCGAAATATATATGCATGTAAAAGTAAAATGTACACTATCATACACTGCTTTGTTCCACATTGTTACAAATACTCACAAGTACTTGATTTACCAAAGTAGTACTCTAATTAGGTCGCGTTGTACTCAGCAAAGAAACTGCGAATATTTGCTGTAAAATTCGAGGTATATCCCTAAGGTCCATACAGATGAACGCTCGGCTTGATGGCATCTTCTGCATCAATCTTAAAATTAGAAATGCCTTTACCTTCCTGCTTTGAAACCGTTCCTCTTTAATTAAATTTAATGAATTGCTACTATAATGCGGGCTTCAAGTATTAATAATACTAAATAATAATTTTAGAATGTAACTTTGTATAAATATGCACTGCATAATTATCACAGCCAAGAATAAATAATAGTAGATTAATAAACTGAGTGTAACAAGAAAATGTATTTCTTGTACTGTACTTACCTTGCTGCTTGATCACCCAAAGACCCAATGAATATAGCATAGGCGTTCACATCCGGATTCGACATAAGAACTTTGGAAAACGCTTGCGGAGGTATGCCATAGCGCTCCAAATTGGCGTCAGACAATACAACAACTATAGACTCGTCGGTATCTTCCTTGGCGAGGCTTGCGATTGCATGCTGTGTTGCCTCCAGAGTGTGATCACCAGACATACAAAACTGCGAATGCGCGTGCATCGTCTGGAAAAAATTGTTTTTTTTTCGAAATACTGAGTTCCACTGCTTCAAATAATATCTGTCTAATAAGGCAATATCTAATTGCTCCATAATTAGTCAATCATTTCTTAAATCTCATTACCTGTATCACTCCCAGTCTTTGTCTGTTATTTGTAGGCGGTTGAGTGTGCTTCACGAAAACAATGTCGTATTCATCCCCAGAATGGCCAACGATATCGTATTGAAACTTCCCCTCGTACCCACTAAACGCTTCCATTACCATAACACAAGCCTCCATCTCTCTATCGAGTCGCCCATCGTATCCGTTAAATCTGTACATGCTACCCGATACATCAGCCACTAATTTTAGACGTTTTGGCTTCGACGGTAGTGTACCAGGTTCGGGCTCCTTCTCCGCCCTTCTTCGATAAATCGTTCTTTCTCCCGTTAAACCCTCTATTAGCTTAGTATCATCTAATTCACCGGAGGTTTGATGTCTGCACCATTCTCGTTCTTTGCTTTTAGCTTGCAGACTGCCTGCAACATGGATTCTTATCTTTAAGAATCTTTTCCCGAAACATAATCGTGAAGGTAAGAGACAGGTGTATTTTTACCTATTATATTTCTCAAAGCCTGAACCTGTTTTTGAACAGGACTGCTAAACCGCGAATAGACTTCATGATCGTACTCATTCATTCTAATATCCTGCAAGCGTTGTTTAAATGCTTTTAATCCCATTTCCCGCGCTGCTTTTTTTATATGATCCGGTACATCGTTCTTTTCCTGGTCGCTGAGCTGATGCACTGTATGGCCGGCGTCCAAACGATAAGGTCCACCTTTACCGCCAAGGCCAGCTGTATCTCTGCCTGAAAATTTCATTGAACACTCAACCCATGACTGTATTATTCAAACGTCGTATACTGTACCTCCAGTTCCACCAGCCCACGTATTTCCTCCAACGTGTGGCTCGTTTTTCTCATCAAATTTACCACGCTTCGGACCACTAACGTCCAGTCCAGAATACCTCTCTTTGGTAATTTGCAATCTCTCATTGTCGCTACCGACCATCTTCCTCCATTCATCCAATGATTTTACAATGTTTGCTACCGACGTCTCCCATAGGCGAAGACAACCACCTGCGTCGATTGTTAACAAATCATGATTCGACTTTGTCGCAGCGTATACGGGATGATGGTGAGCGAACAAAACTTCAACCATGTGTGATAACTTGCTCGGTCTAAAATATTTGTTAAATTAGTGTAAAAAAAATCAATGGAATAATTTAATAGCAAATGAGATCTACCACTTACTGTGGCACAGGAATGTAACGTAGCTTACGATCCGTAATGTCGGCCACTTCTAAGTAATGGGAGATTTCATGGCCTCTGCCATCCGATGGAAGAATTTCTCCAGGCACATCTCTAGTTTCAACGACTCGGACGACTTGTCCATTTTCCATAGTAATGGGAGGAATAGAATTTCTGATCTGCTGTTTTCTTGGCCAGAAATGAAAATCAGTAAAGCTGTCCAGATCAGGAAATCCGATTGCAATTCCGGCATACATGTTGTCGGTCACCAGTAGTCTGTTGGGGGCATCAATCTTCTCTTCTAAGGCTGCAATGACTGTACTAATGTGTAAGTTACTTTTGGTGCAACCTTGTAACGAACCAACTTCTCTTCCAGTCTTATTTGTCTCCTCTAATTTTAGTAGAACGTTGGGACAAGGAGATGAATCGGCAGATTTCTTAAGTATGTATTTCTGTCCAGACATATCCTGAATCATCCATTTCTTGTCGGACGCAAACAAAACTGAATTTATATCGAATGGTAAATTGATAGTGAAAGCGTTCGGTGAATTTAAAGTAATCACATCTATCTTATTGGAATTATAGGTGTAAAAAAAAATTTGACCGTGAGATTGCAACAAATCACTCTTCATCTTCCACAGAATTTTCTTTCTGGCTCCAAAACTTTGCGATATTTTGTCGGAAGCTATGTCAAAGAACGATACTAACTGCAGTTGCTGAGCTGATCGGTTGGTTAAATTAACCATCAACAAGCTATTACTCTGAAAATAAATAATTCTGTAAGTGCAATAACATGGAATTAAAACTGAAAATTAAATCTATTTCCAAAATTACTTACATTCTCTTCTTGCACTAAAACATTTTGGTCATTATCAGTTGTTATATTATATACAGGCCGAGCACTATCTATATTTATTAAACCTTGTATCATAGTTTCTTGAACCATATCCGACTCCTGATTCATGCTGAGGATTCGCAAAGGATTTGATACTAGGATATGAATATTATCATCTGTGCCATCACCTTTAGAGCCTTTAGACACTGCCAAGCCCGCAATCCCGCAAGTCTCGCTAATCGGCATCGTCCAATACCTTTGCAATTCACTGAACAAACTTGATCTAGCTTCAATGTGATCTAATGGTAAATCGTTTTGTTTTAATCGTACAGGTGATCTCAACTTGATGTATCTTTCTTGAACAAGCAACAATTCTGGCTTTCCCAAGGTGTCCCAAATAATTCTAGTCTTACTTTCTGGGAAGGATATTCTGAAATAGGAAAACAGAATAAAATATTAAATCTCAGTATATCAAAACAGTTCTCATATTGGAATCCATTAGCATCAACTTATCATGCAAAAATAAAAACGCACGTTTTATTTAAACATACTTTTTATTTGTACCAAATAAGAATTGTTTAAACAACGTTTATGTACATTTAATATCTTACTCTTTCGCTAACGCAATATTAGTAGAACTAGTTCCTATCGCGATCCCATGTTTATGTAGAACAGAGACTAAAGTATCAAAAACTTCTTTGCTGTATCGGTCGAAATCGAACACATTCTGCACTACTTTAGCCAAAGGTTCTTGGGGAAATTTCTGTAAATACAAACAACATGACGATATTGTTTTGGAATATCGGAAATTAATTTCAATATCTCACCTCTAAATGCTTCACAATATTAACAACTTCTCGAGTGGAGTACGGATACGAAACCAAACCTTGATCAGCCATATTTCGCAACTCTCCAAACGCTTTTACCAACTTTAATATTATCCTTTCATCCACGCCTGGACCATATTGTTTTAAAAGCTGAATTTCACTCTCAACACTTGGATTGTCGACTGCGTGTGTACTGAACAAATCTCCCATAGCTCCGAAAAAGTCATTACCCAAGAATGGAAATCCAGGCCTGTTCGCCAGCACGATCATCCTGAAGTCTGGATGAAGCACTATTGCATTTGAATATTGTCTGGCAACACTTGAGGGAACGATTCGTCTACCGTCAGATAATATCATTTCTCCAGACTCCACTAATGTCTGAATTCGATACAAAAAATACGATAAAAAAATGTAAAACAAACAGTACGTTGCATTCAAACGCATACGATGGAGTAATAAAAAAGTCTCCAGTAAATGAGATACTATAGCAGTAAATTGTACTTAGTCACACCTTCAAGATACAGGTGACATTAGTAGGAGCTTTGTCCGCCTCATCAACGACAAGCACGTGACCCAATTTAACAGCCTGTACGAGCGGTGAGTCCTCGTAGACAACTTTCCCGTCCCGAACCATTGGCTGCAGGGTCAAAGTTTGAACAGTCGTGTCTCGGTGTAGCTGTATGTACTCCCTCGGCCTGTTCAAGAGTTGTAGAAACCGGTCAACGATTTTGTTTTTACCAACACCCTGGTTCCCGACTAGCAGGAGATGCTGTCCTAAACAGAAGTCCTGCAGCAGCCTCTCCAACAGAGCAACGTGCTGCGGCACGTCATAGAACAGGATATCAGGAACTTTCGTTAAAGCGTTCGTTTCGTATCGATCAATAACCGTGTTCCCGATTTTCACCGTATTTCCCATGACCTCACACTTCATCTCTGTGCTCGGCGAACTTGTTGTTCGGACTATACCAATTCGGTTGCAACTGTCCTCGAGAGCGGTCTTAGCTACAGCAGGCAAAAAACGAGCTAGACAAGCGCGTTGCACCGCGTCATAAGCGTCGTCGTCGCGAAACTTTAACATTCTCCCCGCGATCCTCAAAAGTTGTCTAGTGCTCAACGAGGCCGCCAAAGACTGCAGAATAGGGTCGCTGGAGGATCGCAGCACATGTGCCAGTTCTAAAATGCTCAGCAACGCTTCTGATGGCTCACCGAACTAAAACAACGTTTAGGAAATGAAACCCACTGAAATATATTTAGAAGTATGACTATGAAAATGTTAGCGAAGTATTTTAGTACAAGAACAAACACCTTGGACCGAATGATATGTAGTTCCTCCGATTTAGCAAGTGGCCTCATTTCGTGGAAGAGGAACAAACTGAGTAGTTCCGAGTTCAACCATTGTCCTGAAGAGTTATTAATCAACGGCGACTCTGCCAAGGCCACGATCCTGAAGGATGGGTGGATGCGAAGCACTCCTGAATTCTGCATATCTTCATCCGATTTGTTATATTCATTTTTTATCTCATCGTAATGGTCTGCTCTGATCAATCTCTTGCCATCATGTAGCTGAAGCTCTCGGTCGAGAACCAATCTACAAACAAAAGATACTTTGCTCATCCGTCGTGAAAGATATTATCAATTTTATTCAGAACTACCTGTGTAGTATTGCTAAAGTGCTGGGATGGATTCTATTAATTCCATCCAACACTGCTAATTTTCCGTGCAAGGCAGCGTCGACCAAGAGCGAATCTTTCCAAACCGTGTCACCGTTTGCTAATGTAGATCGTTGCTGTATCAAGTCTCTCGAAGTCATATCCTGAAAAGATTTTTAAAAAATTATTTCAAACTTGAGACATCTATTCAAGTTTATCAATACTCCCGTAAACAGGTACGCACCTGAAAAAGTACCATAGGTTCTATCTGGTACCCCATTAGGTCAGCCAATGTCTGCACAGTTGTAGATTTTCCACAACCCTTAGGACCAATCAGACACATATCCGAAACCAAGTGTGTCTCTATCATACCGGTTAGCAAGTTGTTCTGATAATTGGTTTCTACATAATTACTATTTTGTACAGCAGGATTTATACCACAAGGGACCTATTTGCAAAATATTGGATCTGAACTCAAAAGTACAAATTTTTTAGTTCAAGTCTGATATTCGCCGTAGAAAACGAAACTTACGGTCAAAGTTGTTTCCATGCTACCGTGCTGTATGGAAACGCTCGCGGAATTATTCATTTTCTCGTTCACATGCACGCGTCTCGTCAGTTTACTGTCCTTCGTCGCCGAGTCCAGAATATCGAATGTCCTCAGTATATCCACCACGGCTGTCTGACCCTCTTTACCCAAAAACAGTTTGTACGGGTAAAACCTGTAAAATATATCGAATACCGGCAGGTGTGGACACTTGTCCTACGACAAGATCCAAATTAAATAATGGCTCTACCATTCGGACGAAACGGTATTCGGAAGTTAATGGTGCTTACCATTATTTCAACGGCCGACGTTAAGTTGTCTAAGGGGAAATCCGGGAGACCTAAGGATACAGCCTCTTCAGTGACCAAAGCGTGCGCGCAGGATAGCAATTGCGATAATTTCCCGGGGTTAGCGTTCGGGGCTAAACTCTTCAATGTTTCCAGCTGATCCTAAAATCCAGACGATTGTGACGATAATATTTCATAATAACTAGACGGGCGGATTTTATGCATTTGTGACAAAAATGTTTAGCTGAAATATAAAATTGCTAAGACATAAGAAAATTTAATAATGTAGTTACATTATTTTCACCTCATTGAAATGATTAAAAGAAACAATTGTTTACTTTAATTTCTGTTTCAAACAATAATTTCGGAAAACATTCATCTTGCATAAAATAATAAAAGATATTAATTCCTAATTGATTGCCATTTCTTGCAATTGCTTCAGAAAATAGTGATACCGCGTAGAGATCTGCAATCTACATATCATTGCTATAAATAAATTCCTCTACTATTTCGACGATTGGCTGAGAAAAATCTACCTCATGGGAAGACGTACAGCTTTTAGGAAAACTACGCTAAGTAAAAGGCTTCCAAAAATATGTAATATGCGGTTTCGAAACAAATATTTGTTTAAAAAAAAAATCCATTGTTCGATTCAGAAGAAAAGCCAGTAGATCGCGTTGTTTTCGAACAATTAATAAAATACACAACAGTTTCAGATGAATCTCGTCGATTTCATAAACTCGGAGGTGGCCTGTTTCCAAACAGTTTGTCTACACCAAAGTGATGCTCGAACAGTTCTAACATTTGGATAGAACTTAATGTTTCGCGACGACCCGTTCCTCCGGCGCAACTTTAGTTATGGTTGCGTTACATTCGTGACGTATCCGCATTGTTTCCGTTTGCCCGAAAACCGCATAGCCGGCGTAATCGCAAGCAAAAGCCGTGCGCCTGTACGGAATGTTACACCACGGTTTGTTTCGAACAGTCCACCCTACAGTGATTAGCGCCGGAAGAGCTTTCCATTGTGCGCCGAGCACGGCAATAACTACCACTCGGCACGGAATCCTCGAGATAGCTCGCAGATTCCCATCGAAAAGTTTCAATTGAGCTGCATTCTCGAGCCTATCGACGCGATAACCGCGTGGCCACGGTGAAAATGCGGTTCCCCTGGAACGACTCGGGTAAAACACTTCCTAAAAGTCGAGAACACTCGGCGAAATCAATTCAACTTGGATCAATTCCCTTTCAAGCTTATCGCGCCCCTATTCGTTCCTCGTAAATGGAGTTTCTTTTAGTCGAGACGAGCTCCATGAATACAATTTTACAATCAGCTCCATATTGAACGTCATCTTCGCATTCTATGCGATTTTACAAGTACGGAACTTTAAGATTGAATTTCATTTTCGTAAGCTTTCGTTTCGACTTTTAACTAAGTTTACATAAATAATACATTCTGTATTATAGTAACATTAACTTTTAGTTCTGTCTTATGAAAAATAGATTTTTATTCGTATATTTAAATAAATTATATTGAATTAAATGAACTTAAATTAACTTAAATTAAATCATTGTGGATCTTTAAAGAAGACCAACATTTGCGTAAATAACTGCAAATTGGTGGAATCGAATGGCCATTAATTTCTCATACTAATCGTTTCAATAAACTGAAAATACAATGACAATATTTGTTCAAAATCTATAGAATCTACATATAATTAACATAAGATATCGATCAGAATTCATATCGTCGAAGAAGGAAACGTAGAAATGATTAGGATTAAGATAAGAACGCTACTAATAAAATTGCGGTGGAATTGCATGCCGGATTTCGGCATTGCATTCACCGCCACTTCTAATCACTTTTGCTGGCAGGGTAAGACTTAAAGCGACCACTGCAATGTTGATTAACTGGAAACTTTCGGTAGAAATTGTCGTCCGAGATAAGATCGACACTATATTCCCGGTACGTCGCGATAAATATACCGGAGAGAGAAGGTTTTACGAACTTCTTGAAATATGTCGCCGCGCAATTATGGTATTAATGTTCTTTGTTGGGAGACACTATCACGCGATCCGGAAATTCTAATAAATTATCGGGGTTCAATGTGCCGTAGGCGTGCAAACTGTCACAGGAAATAAAGTGTATTTGGTGGCGTATTTTTGCGTTAGATGCTGCTATTGCAACAACTAAAATACGTAACGGCGAAAGAAAAATATCTGAGCCAATATTAAAATTCATAAAATCTGTCGTTTCAAGACATTGTAAGCTATAATTAGGTCCCGCGAACGACTGCGGCAAATTTCCGTAATGGTACGAGCACAACCGGAAAAGTAAAACCAGAGAAAATTAAGAAATGGTTCGTTTACGACGCGCGCGAGATTTATAGGTGTAAAACCATTTGTTCTGAAAATTGTGATGCGTGACAAAGAATTCTGTAAAAATAACGTTGCCTTCGTTCCGTCACGGAACGGTGTCCTAAAGCAGTTTAAATACCTCGTGTGCCGTCTAATGACTTTTGACTTTTTAAGTGACCCTCGTTAGGACTTTTACTTACAGTTTCGAATCTACGTGCTTCTTGCACCAGGCGAATAGGTAAAACATTTTACGTTGCGACGTCCCGCAACGGCACCATTTCCTTGTTAGTTCTTCACGCGGCGAATAATGGATATCAAATTGACATTCGATCGAATAGGGCTTATCGAAGTGTGCCGAACTATAGTATGCCGACACGATTCGCTTATGAAACCGATAATCACCGTGACTACAGCACATCGAACAATTTAAACCCTTTACTCAATACAATAAAATAAATACGATAACAAGAAATCCAATATTTACATAAAGTTATGAGCTAATTACCTCTGGAAATTCGTCGAACTGCTCGACTATTCTACGTCGACTTCTACATCTAACTTCAAAGAGCGGGCGCAAAGGTTTACAGAAGATATGAAAACAGGAAGCTCCTTGTAAACTACTGGTATAAAAATTCGTACGATTTATAGACTACGGCGGTGTATAGAAAAATAACGTCCTAATCGTTGATCAACGATTCTTGCGAGGACGTGTTCTCCGCAGAAGCTAGACTCGGCATCATCACATGCAGCTGAAGACGCCTCGGAGGAGACCAAGCCGTGGACACCCTGTCCCGCATCCGAACTTCTTCCTTCGACTCATACTCCTCCATCTTCAAACTCGCCTTTGCAGAGGACACACAGAACAACAGATCCGACGACGTGTCATCGTTCTGATCCTGCCTTGCGCTACGTATTTTCGGTAGCTTCCTTCGTAAGGACATGTCTCCGTTCGTCTTAACACCCTCAGGATTGTCGTCTTTCCGCAATTTATAATTTTGTATCACAACTCTCTCCTTCCCAACGAACGGTTCCCGCTTAAATGTCGGCATCCTCCTCTTCATGAGCCTCCACTTCCGGTCCTCTTCTCTCGGCGAATTATCCACGAAGGCCTCCTCGATCTCGTAACTCTGCGCCCTCCCAGACAAGTCCAACCACTGAAGCACCCTCTCGAACAACGGGTTCCAGAAAGTATCGAACGTTCTCTCGGTTTGCTTTCGTTCCATCTTACTCGAGCTACCATCAGACTCTATCGTACTTCGACAGACCTCGTCCTTAAAGATCGCTCTGTTCACCAAAATCTCGAAACTCCCTTCCGCTGCTTCCACTTCCCGGTTCGCTGTAATTCTCTGATGGTCTAGAGGAAATTCCATGCTAGCAGACGAAGCAGTAGATAGCCTAGAACAGGGTGGCGCGGATGACTTCCGATAAATTCTGGTAGACTTGCTCTCCTGCGAGTTGCTATCGATGACCACGTGCAGGTTGCTGAAACAGCGATTCAGACAATCCAGTCTCGACTCTGATCCACTGCGCCGTGGCGTGCAGCTCTTGATTCTGGGCTCGCGAGAACGGCGATGTAATTTAGGATCGATGAGAGGATCGTTCGGCGACAGGATCGCGTGTCGGATGCCGTCTACCCAGACGGTGCGAACAGACAAAGGTCTCTCCGAGGACGACCATATAGCCGGCATAGTCAACGACGAATTTCGGTGACGTTGTACGCGTGTATCGATGACATCAATAGCTAAGACTCTGTCGTAAACAATCAATCTCTCCTGTATTCTATATAGGATCTAATAGGATGAGATTGTTTCAGATTGTACAAAGTTTTTTCAAAAGTACAGATCGCTCCGGAAAATAATCACTGTTTGCGGCGTTTGTCATTTTCTTTCTTTTTTTTTAAGGTTGAAGGACATGGAACTGTTGCTTGGAGGTCTTCTGGAAGTTAGGCGACAACTCGACGTCGGTGTATCGACTCTCGGCTCAACTCAGAGGACTAACAGAGCTACCGCGTGCGGGACACGCGATCCAAACCGCGATGACTGTGACCATAGCACTGCGACGAACTGTTTATATAGGAAGGGAACGGGCACCGGAAGGGATGGCTGGATGGAGGGGTGGGTGCGACCTCCGCACCCTATGCCCGATAGTACGCTGTTACGTATCTATAAATCAAGGTAAAACTTGTGCAAATTGCTGGCGCAGCTCTGCCTCCTCCGAGCCGCGACAGTAATTACAGAGAATTGCCACATGAGACTTATGCAGCTTCGAATTGCTAATAAGAGACGAACCCGAACTGCTTTGTAGATGTGGGTGTAGGTTCGTCCTTACTCTTGTCACCTAATTTTTGTTGATCTATATTTCTACTTTTATGCTACTCACGGTGCTTTGCTACATTTTATGTGCAACGTTGTTTTTACATAACTGTGGCTCAAGAATAGCTACAAATGTTAAAAAATACACGAGGAATTCGTATTCACATAAATATAATTAGCAGATATTTATGAACATTTTCAAAGACATACTTAATTCTATGTATTTCAAAATAGCAGAAAAATTTCTTTTTGATTCTCCACCAACTGATAACTTGTACACGATAATGCATATTGTGCAATGTGTTCTTATCATAATAATTTTTTATAGGAGGAGAGTTTTAGCCTGAGGCTTTGCAGCATAACTTCTTGTCTTTTCTTAATCATTCAACTCATAAAAATAATTTTACATTTCGAACCAACACTAATAGGTACGAGATTTTCAAACAATATTGTTAATTCTACTTACCTTGTAGCTTGGTGCTGGTATATGTCTTCCTTGAAACCTAGATCTGAGTGGTGGATCCAATGGATGACCAGGATACTGTGGTGATGGCAAGCCCAATGCAATAACTCTGAAGTCTTCGCTGACTCTGACCAGTTTCCAAGCATCCAGTTCTGCTTGGCTATGTAGCTGATACAAATGTTTAGTCTATTTAATTTGCATTCGCAAGAGTTGTTGATTTATAATAATTATACTGCTGATATTTATACAGATTTTTATAACAAAATCGTTGAAAAAATATCATCTTACAAATACGAAAGAATTAGTAGTCTATGATACATAATTAAATGCGATACCTGCAGTAATTTATCATAACGAGATGCTGGTATAAGAAATCTACCATCTTCTAAATGCATCTCACGATTTTCTAGTAAATTATTTAGAACAGGAAGTACATTTCTTTCAGCTTTTTCAACACCTTCGATGATAAGAACTCTGCCATTAGTTGCAGCTCTTACTGCACTCTGGTCGTGGTAATAAGCAGTACCAGATTTAATTTCTCTTCTTTGCTTTAAATCTGCCTCAGTTGTATCCCTTGAGAGTGCAATAAATTCTACTTCGTGGTCAGTAAGTTCAAGAAATGCTAGGGCTAATTCTCTTCTTCTTGTTCCTGGACCTCCCATTAGAAACATATCTTGGGATAAAGTGTCCTTTTGAAGCATCCATTTTAAATGCCTTAATGATTCTTGGGTAGTTGTTTTTAATACTGTTAAAATGACAGTTCGCTGTTAAATTTTAGTGGGATAAAGAAAAGAGAGAAATTATGTAGAACTTGTTGCGCTTACAATATTTCCTTGGTACATATTCAGGTTTTTGTGCTGGCTTCACTTGTTTCGAAATGTCACCAACAGTTACAATTGTATTATCTGTAAGAGAGATATAATTACATTAGAAATGATGTTCTTGCTAATAAATTTTAATTAAATTCGTGATTACTTTACCTGATTTGCAACGCATAAGTATTGGTAGGTTAGGATAAAATACTTTTGACATTTCTAAAACTCTAGATGCAGTTGACATGCGATGAAGATTACATTTCACTAGAGACATTATCTAACTTGATATATTTTACTAAATAAAATTATCAAAATTATTTTTAATATTCCGAAAAATTAAATTTTGCTACTTGAACTCAACAGTGATGATGATACATAATACATTATATTACGCGCCAACCAGCACCAATGGCATGGTCAATTACGATTTAGATTTCACCCTATTTAAATTATGAGGTGTTTCCTTTTTTTAAATTTTAAACAGAAATTTGGAATAATTTCAATGAGTATGAAACAGACTTCGTCAAAAGCGATCACGTGGAATCAATAAAAAATTTATATGCACGTAAATGAAGTGTCATCATTAGCATACTTTATTCAAACGCGATATAAGTAGAGTGTCAAAGTTACTGACAAAATAATAGGATTACGTTCTCTAAAATATCGAGCTTTTGCTGGGAAATAAGTAAGAGATAGGTTCTAAACGGCGCACTGTTTTTATCATGTAAGCATATTATACAGATATTATAAGTATTTAAGAGGGTAAATTCCGTAGCAACGCGATAATGGTAAAGAACATAATTACCAACGAAATGAGACAAAAATATGGATTTACAGGCTCATACTTATCTTATATCAGTACCTTTTTTTGCTGTTTTAGGATGTAAAGTTTTAGAATGTAAGGTAAAAATTGATATTGCCGAAGCTATGGCTTCCAAGCAATTTTATGCCAATGGATGAGCTTTTTGAATAAAAGTGTGACATTCACGCACTCCACTAAACGTTCCTCTTTCGAGTAATACCAATAAACAACGAAAAAGATACTGATATCAATTATTTCAGTTTGAATCCGTAAACCCGTTTTCGTCTCATTTTATCGATAATTGTGTCTGCCTACTTATCGGCATCGCTACAAGATCTGCAACCAACTATTTAATACACATTTGTACATGATATAACTCTTTTATTATTACACGGAAAATTACTACAATCATTCTAAAAACTACGTTAACAGTAGTGCACACTCGTTGCCTAAACATTTTATCGACTCACAAATTAAATTTCAATATAGAAAATAAGCAATCTTTTTTTGAGAATCTCATACAAAATATCTGAAATAAAGTATAAATAAACTTTGTACTTAATGATAACTTGATGCAGTCATTAGAATTGAATTAACAATGCGTTTTGTTACCTAAAATACGTATATGTTACATAAAGTAATCTAATATTTCACGTAATTTCATAAAGATGACAATGATGACAATAGGAATGTTTATGAATTTTATTTTTTTTCAATAGTGATTCGCTTGTAAATTACTAGACTTCTTTACGCGATTATTCTGTATAGTAAATTATTGCTTTAAGTATCTTATGCACAGTACAAAATGTAAATAACTTACGAAAAATTAGCTATACAGTATATTTTTTTTAAAAGATACAGAGGTCAACTTTGATCCGTAGATGTTGTTGACATTGTACTGTTTAGGTAGTAAATTGGAAATAGAAAGCTACTTTGTAAAAGCATCATTACAATAAACTAAATGTTATGATAAGCTACAGATTTATACGTATATTTGTTTACATTAGCTGCTGTTAATCATCAATACTGTATAACATACTTTATTCATAAAAGTAACTTTTCTGAGATAATTTTACAACGAAAGATATTACAAACTTGATAGTAATTCTAATTAATCAGTGAGAAATGTCTGCAAGATATACAGAACACGTAATTAAATATAATTTTTTTAATACTGAATAAATATTTGACTAAACCGACGGATATACTACAATCAGTAGTAATTCGTCTATTTTACCCATTTATAAAGTAATCTGTTATTGCAATTTTGTAATGAATTTTATATACAGAAACTAAAAAAAGTAAAATATTTCTTATGGATTATAAACAATAAAATGTTCTTCTTCCATCCAAATTTAAAAATTTCTCTAGAAAATAAAAAGAAATTTATATTAATGTACAAATAATTGAAAAATAATATAAAAGTTTCTATATATATTCAGTGGAATTAACAAATATAAATATTTACCTCCACAAAATCATCCGTCCTTCTAGGATTGGCAGGATAGTAGTCAACAATTGATGGACGTGGTCGCTGACCAATACCAGACGGTTGCTGTAGCCCACATGCTTGTTCCTCATTCGTAAGTACACTTACTACTGTACTGACTACTTTTTCATCTAACTGTGACATAGCTTTGTTCGGTGTCTTCATACGCCTCAAGAACAAAGCGTTCCATTTTCGTCTTAAATGTAAGAAAAACTGTGCGGTCTCAGGATCTAATTTAAATACTACCCAATCATCAAGTTTGAAAATTGTTCCTTCATTATTTTCGTCAACTTCAGAATCTGATTCGCTTTCTGGTGCAGCTGTGAATCAACGATGCAGGCGTCAAAATATTTTACATAATATAGTTGATCAATATACTGATGAAAAGCAGAACAAACAAACTTACTCTCTGCTTCATAAATTACATCCATTGACAAGCGTGATGGTCCACAGAATAATGCTACTGTCAGTGGGTTAACTAACGTAACCATCCTCGCGTGGCAAAAACGACCTGTGCGACTCATTTCTTCATAAAGCAACCATTCGCAAGGCAATGACTCAACATAAGCTGCATGTGTCTGTGAAAATTCCGTTTTCGATGATTTCGAATAATCCCTCAAGGTCGACGATGGATGTAAGAAAACCTTGACCTCTTTCCTACGATAACATTTCTTATTGATGATATACAATTTAATAAAGTGTTACTGACATAGACAAAGTCTATGACGTACTGTGTCCTTAGTTGCATATGCTCCCTATCCACTCGTATTAGATTTGGATACAGACCAGCAGCTAAAGCTGCTTTCACCACTGCCCAATTCTCAGAATTAGAATTCAAATCTCTAATATCTCCTGGACCCCTTGCCCTAACAAAACCAGACGCTCGAAGCTGACCAAGAAGTTGTGTACGCATTCCGAACACCATTTCCATTACAGCGGCAGAAATAAAATTTTGTTCGCAAAACGAACGTTCTTTGCCACTTGCACGTGCATTCTGCCATCCTTGAAAAGCACGTAACACAGCCATGTGATCAGAATATGTGTTAGTGGCAAACCTTTTTCGAGCTACGTTAACAGCACCTTTCAGCGATGGCTGCGAAGGTAAAACAAAGGGATCCCTGTAATTAATAGTTCAACATATCATTAGCTTCATTTACTTAGACTAGGGTTCGATATCAATTGCATATGACAAGCAGAGCATTTACGAAAACTGCTCCGGAAGTGCTACAAAGTGGCATCATCCAATTCCATTTGTGTAATCTCTCCTGCAGCACATTTCACAACAGTTTCCGAAAATGCTTTGTCTCTGTAATATGCAGTTAATTTTGAGCACTGGCTTAGACCATACGATTTCAATGTAGATTAATATACATACTTATAAGCTAAACTGCATACAATGGTTAAAACCGGATCTAAACATTTTAAAACAACAGCATATAATAGCATTTTCCCAAGTCGTGGCTCCACTGGTAAATCAAGTAAATGACTCCCTAATTCGGTCAGATCCTCCCATGGGTCTAAAGCGTCGATGGTTTTGAGTAATTGTACGGAATTTCTTGTTACTATACTAGTGGGCGGTTCTATAGCTCTATCTAAAAATTCAGCAATTGGTGTGTTGGCCGGTGCCAGATGTTTTGTAAACAAGCACAATTCTTGCAAAGGTAATCTTAAAATCTCTGATGTTTGATATGGCTGCATGTTGTTGTATCGACTAGAGGAAAATAAACGATAACAAATGCCTTTTCTGCATCTTCCTGCTCTACCCTTACGCTGCTTAGCACAAGCTTGAGAGATCCAGTTACATGTAAGCATGCACACTCCTGATAGTGCATCAAAAGATTTTTCTTTGACTTTACCCGAGTCAATTACATAGATAACATCATCAATTGTAATACTTGTTTCCGCTATATTCGTTGAAAGAATAATTTTCCTAGTTCCCTGTGGACTTGGTTTAAATACTTTCTTTTGATCACAAGTTTGCATATTAGAATGCAGGCCATACAAAACATATCGTAAATTCTGATTCATTTCTTTCTCTTCATTATTTATCATTTCTCTCACAGTAACAATATCGTCATATCCTGGCAAGAATACTAAAAGGGCACCAGGCGGCATTTTCAAATGAATGTACATAATCAATTGTAGGAGAAGATCGTAATTTACATTGTTGTCATCAAATGTATGCTGGTAAGCATCTAACAAAAGTTTATCTTCTTCTGAAAGTGATGCATCTTTTGCTTGTACTATTGCGTTGTCTTGTAATGAACAATGGTCAGATTTCATATAGGCTTCTATCAACTCAGCGCATTCAGTTTGATTCATATTTTTCGCCCAGTCTAACGCAATCCACTCATTAGCAGCTCGTAAATTTAAATTTGCACCTAAATTTAAAAGTTGTTCCGTAGTACTCAAGCATCCTCTACCTGCAGCGACCATAAGTGGAGTTGAAGACGTAATGGAATGTTGATAGTCTACAGACACATTTTTAGAAAGTATAAAATATAAAAGCTGTGAGAAATGTTCTTCACCACCCTGTAACCATGCATCAGAAATACATTTATCCATTTCTTCTATTAACCATGGTACCAATTTTACTTTCTCTGAAACCGGTTCACACTGTTGATCTAAAACTGCAGTAGGTAACCGAGACCTTTCATTCATTGTACTTGAACTTGATTGTTGAGGCTTGTATTGAATCCAAGACTCTAAAATTTTATGCACATCATTTTTTTTCATAAGCTTCTCTTTTGAAGCAAGCATTCCTTCTGTCATGTATCCAGTTATTTTCAAAATATCTTCAAGGTAATATGTATCTACATCGAATGTTCTACCCTTTACACTGATGACTGCACACTTTCTAAAATATTTGACAAAAATATTGACGTCCACTGTAGCGCTCATAAGTATGAGTTTTAAAGAGCTGTGCTTCATCAGTGCATCCTTTAGAGCAATTAAAAGAAAATCACAAAATCTGTCACGCTCGTGTACTTCGTCTACAATAATATGTGTCATGGTACTTAAAGCAGAGTCACCTGCCATAAGAGTTCTGAGTAATACACCGTTAGTGCAGTAAGTTAAAAGTGTTTTTGGAGCCACTCTACTCTCAAGTCTTATTTGATAGCCAAATGTTTGGCCAATCTTTTCGTCCCTTTCAAATGCTACTCTTTCAGCCACAGAAACAGCTGATAGTCTTCTTGGTTGAGTACAAATTATTCTACAAGGTTGATGCCTTTGTTGGCAATTTTCAAGTATAAATTGAGGAACCTGGGTAGTTTTGCCACAACCAGTTTCACCTCCTATAATCACGACATCATTGGTATTCAATGCATTAAGAATATCTTCTCTAACACTAAAAATTGGAAGGGACTTGCGGAAGTTTAAGATATCAAGATTAGTTTTCAATTGTGGTACTTGAGGTACACTGTTGTTTAATCTACCCATAGCTTTAGTATTTGTATTCACAGAAACTGAAAATAATAAACTTCTTAATTATTGAATATTGTTTATGAAAATAAAAATGAAAACTAATATTAATACCATCTGTATTAAGAGGCCTTTCACGCTCAACAGGTGGCAGTAAATCTTGACATTCCTTGTGATTCAGCGGAAAACTTTGCAATAAATTATAAATACTTTGACTTGATTGTTTTTGTAATTTTATTACAGCATCTGCTTGTACTATAGTTGAACCTTCTCTCTTGTAAACCGTCACAAAACGATTTGGACATTTACTAAAAGAGAAAGAAATTGTAGCTGCAACAGAATCTTAATAAAACTTACAGCATATTTTACTTACCCTCTAGTTTTAGATTTTAAGCCAAGATCATATGCAAATTTATGAATATAGTTTCTTTCTTCTGCCGTATAAGAAGATGGAAACTGTACTTCTTTCTGATCTGGTGTCTCCAATAATTTCTTAATTGTTAAATTCACAGCAATTCTTGTATCCTCCCCGATGGGATGATTTTCATTGTGAAATTTCTGGCGTGACATTATAGTTATTTCTGAAAACCAGAAATACTAAGCTATAATCAGTACTAAAACATTAAAGTCAACTCTGAGTTTACTCTAACAAATAAGTTGCTTTGTAAATTAAACAGGATTAACGTACCAGATGTTTATACGAAATCAATAATTACAAAATATTATGAATAAATATTACTATTTTACATTTTTTAATTGAAACTTTCGTGACTTAAATACTATCTTCGTGTTAACCTGTTTAAGACGATGGTGACATCTTAAGATATCAAGACAGTAGCGCCAAGAGTCAAAGACTTGAATTAATTTAACGTGAAGGTACGAAAGCAACGTTTGCAAAAACAAAGATAAGATCTAGAAACTTTAAACAGAAATGTTCAGTTATTTCTCAAAGCTTCTTACGTGGTTTCGAAAAGTTATTTATAATAAAGAATGGAATATTTACTCGATTACTCCGTGGTCAAGATTTGCTTGTCAGATCTGCTCTCAATCCGATAATAATGAAGCACATGCACACATTTTGTATCAACAAGAAATTTTGTTTACTTACATAAGTTGCACGACCTTGTTCAACACATATAAGCTTACATTAGTATCTAAAGTGGTCGATTTCTACCCCCACTTTCCGCCATCATGTTGCATAGTCTAATGTGCGCAGGCTTTGAGAAAGAAAAACACCGATGTGCAAGGAGGTTGAACGAAAGTAAGCAAATCTCGTGTAAAATGTATCTTATTAAAAAATTAAAATCTTTCAACTCACTGTTGATTTATCAATGGTCCTATCTTTCTATTGAAGCTCAGTAATTATTGGTGTTGGAGACGTATGCATAGTGATGTATCGTACTACATACGTTATACCCGGTGCCGAAAGCCCGCCAAAACATAGAATGCAAGAAAACTGTGTGGAAGGTACATACACCAATGATCCAGGAATTTGAATCGTTCGAAACAAAATGAGCGAAGTACAACCCCAAAATTCTGTTAGGTGGATTGGTAAGTAGATTGGTTTTTTCTTTCATGATCTGTGCTATTTTCGATTATACTACAGTTTTACATTTCTAGATTCTCTTTCGCGTATAAGTTAAAAGTTTCAGACAGCTAGTTTCGAGTTTGGATTTGTACACAGCTATGGTATTCAATTATTTAATCCTTCAAACAACTTAACAAACGAATAAACAAACTAACTTTAAGGGAATTATCTTTGACATATATTAATGTAACTTTGCTAATCTAACATCTTGAACGGCGCTCCAATTTCTATTGATAATACTGCAGGTATTACAGCGCTGTCGCACTTGGAGTTGCGCGGTAGCACGACAGTACGCATAAACACGCGTGTAATTTATTATTGCAAGTATACAGAGCAAATAATTTTGACCCCTTTTGATTCAAGCTACAACGAAATTACAGACAAAGTGTATGCTAGGTCCACTTGTATGTATACCTAGTTTGTGATCAAATTCGACACAACTATTTCTATTTTATTAAACAATATAAGAAAATAATTCTAGATTTACTGAACCATAAACATTGTATTATAATATATAGTACATACATGTACATTCTCTTAACATATCTTATATACTAATTATAACATTTTACTTTATTAATCTATAATCTAACATTTGTTTTTTTACAAAAGTTATCAATTACCCTAATTATTTTAATATTTCATTTGTGTAAAAAAACTGTCTATATTGTACAGTATCTTTCTTTTCGAGTCTATGAATTTTATATAAAGTATTTTCCTTTCTTCGTCGCTCCTATTATAAAATATGACAAATTATTTCTTTCCTGTGTCATCAATTCAATATAATTCACACACCAAATAATATCCAAGTGGCAAACAAAGGAAAGTAGGAATAAAGGAAGAATGAATTTGTAATGTATTTTACAATATCTTAATCTTAACTAGTAAATCAATATATTTTTATAACAGAAGTAATGCACAACGAAAATCCAATAGTAACGGATATGAAATATATCAAATTTAACTATAAATAAACTGTACTAGTTTAAATGTTAACCATGAAATATAAAACTTAATTATGAGGGAACAACTTAGATAATAGTAGCGACTTTTGCGGCAAAATCTGGAACCTCTGTACAGAGTCAGTACAGCGCCAATTAGTAAACAGCAAACGCTGAAACTACCACAACGACAACAACGCTCCCTTCGGATTCAAGCGAACTCCACAATTCGCGAGACGTGTCTGTCGGTAGAGGTTGGTTCTTTAATTCACGAACGGTTATCGATGCGGTCGGAGCGTTGAGAAAGTTAACTCGATTGAACAACAGATAGTGTTTTCGTCGTTTCCACGGTAGATCCGCAAAACAGTGAAAGCGGGCACACGACCAAATACTGTTCCAGTAAACAATATGGCCGGTTTAGTTTGGTGCGCGGGTTATGTCGTCCTTATTGTGCTTACCAAGTGTTTGTTGTGCCACAGCCAGGATTAGCTGCCCCCGGTAAGTGTTGATTCGCGGAAAAGCATGATACCCCCGACGGAAAGTTGAGGGACCGCGTTTCGTGATAAAGAGCTTCGTACACGGTGATTGACGGTTACGAGTGTGCCTTTCCGTCAATTACCATTCCCAACCGTGTTCGAAGTTATCGGTGAAATCTTAACGATGATTTTTGACTCAGTCAAACACCACCCGCCGTAAATCGTCGGACGACATCGTCGATCTGTTTATTTACGGGAAAATGTCACGCGTCCAACTGCTTCTTGGCTTTTCGAAATTTTATCAGGATCTAGTACGATCAAGTCCAGGATCGTGAGCTCGGTGATGTTAGACAGTTATAGGGTTTTTCCAAATATATTTCTACGCGGATCACCGGACGATCTATTGTCGATTTCGCAAACTTAGCCCGGGACTTCATTTTTCGATCGACACTGTTGCTGTACAGCCGCGATAAAGATTAAACTCGAAGACAACGTAACGCGAAGCAACAGGTTTTTTGCCGAGAAACTGCCGATGACCTCTCGTTTTAGCAGTCAACTCCGATGCACTCATGACTTCGCGGACGTAATTGCTGTGTGTATGCCCTCGTTCGCATGTTTCTGCGAAATAGGAAAATTGGCCGGACAATGGTAGCCAATGGAATATGTAATTACGTCTTGAAATGTCGATTTGCGAACGTGTTGTAACGTTAAATCTTCATCGCACAATTACCCGAAGTGCATTGCAGCTTCTGCGGAACTGGTGTGCGGCAGTTAGACCAACGTTATTGTCGTACTTAAATGTTTAAAGTTTATCAACGCTTCCTTTTATGAATTGCTCTGGAGACCTATTATCGGTAATAGAATCAAAAGGGGACGTGGTGTATCTGACAAAATCGGTTGGAACAGCGCGACGGCGTTTCTCGTTTTTGAGGCAATCGATCCGACGGATCGATACCGTCAGGACCTCATTTGAAAATGATTGTCGCGTACGTTATGATTTGAAAAATCATTGAGTAAACCTGACAACTCGAATATCACGCTACCTTTCACTCGACATCATTTGCATGAAAGCGCGTACATGTGTAGAAGTTATGAAATACTGATACACGAGCTTGTCATTCCTATGTCCCGCGTATTTCGAAAATTCAAATTCGACTGCTGTTGCTCGTTAATTCTTCCAGCCTTAATTGACGCTAGGTTTTGAATAATAGCGATACAGCTGAACTAACGAGCAACCGGATGTTTATATTTACTGTGTACAAAGAGCAGACGTTGTTCACATGGTATTGATTACAAAGGGGGGACGTACGAATATCTTTTGATAAATTATAGTGACTAGACTGCAGGTTTTATGAGTTTATGGTGCGAATAAGTGAATAAAGTTTGGAATCATTCCAATTTGAAAATCTTTATCTAATATGTTAAGATTTTAATATTGTACAGATATACGATTTTTCATACCTTATATCACATAATCGCTTAATTCGCGTATTCCCATTTGTAAACTTAATATTAATTTTTAGATTTGTAACAATAACAAATAAACTTTCTTCTTTATTTATTTTCAACGCTTATCTATTCAGTGAAAGCAAGAACTCGTTTGTCCCGGCGATTCATGTCGAGTAGTTACCAACCAATATTTCCAAAGGAACAACAATTATTGATTCATCGATTCGTAGATGTTCCTTCTCTGAAATTAAATAATTTCCTTTGTTCTTCAAATGATTAGCCACCGTTAATCACGGTTAACCAGCAGGTTGCAAACTTGATTACGTACAAATCGCAGGACGAGGGGTTAATATTTCTGTTTCGACGCGAAATCGCTGAGAAAATCGTTACAACTGATTCGTCGTACGTGCGACCTACAATACAACAGATTTTATGACCGTGCTAAGGCCAAACATGATCGCGTCGTACGACGGTCCCGTCGCACTGCCATTCTCCGACGACGTAGCAAAGAAAATTGTACAACTCGCACGATAATTGACAACGTGCACGGTCCACTTTACGCAGGATCGCGTGCTTCATTGACTGGGAAGCAAAAGCCGGTGTCCTTATTTTTCGGACACGCTGTACGTATTACGAAACATTGTCTCGCACAGCGTGCCGCTCACACTGGAATCGTACGCTTGCTTGAAATGGGGATAAGGAAACTTATTTAGAAGTACCGTAAACACAACGATCACAATGACCCTGTGATGTCAACTGGAAAGAATGTAAATTGTGTGTGTTTGTTTGTCAGAGCATCCCGCGTGTGTTTGTAGGTCATTCCTCAATAATCCGAAAACATGTCATTAGAATCTAAAATCTAGTAAACAGATATCGAGATCTTCTCGAGACTGCTCCGTTTTTCTCTGTATTTACCGAGACGATAAGAAACTGAATTCCACCTCTCGAAGTCTAAAATACTATTCTATTATTACTTTAACTCTGTATCAAGTCATTCTAAACCTCTGTATTGTTATCTTCTTTTTCGTAACTTTAGAACTAATGAGTAAGTTCCAGTACAATCAATAAATAAATACACGACACGTCGAGTTCGAACATTCCTTCTTCTCTGAATCGACTAGTAAGCAGCTACCGGTGCCAGTGACCATTTACAAGGTTGTAAACACTCGTTTGAAAAAAAAGAAGAAAGTAAAAACAGTTAATCAGCCACCGTTAAATAACAACTCAAAATCATACGCTCGTTTTCGTCTGACGATTGTATGTAATTATTTTTTATGCTCTAGTTTTTTACCGTTTTCGGAAATGGAATGCGCGTGAGCCGACGCCTTTCACAAAACAGATAAGATGTTGTGAAATACGGTTTCTTTATTTTTTCGTTTTTTTTGCACGAGGTCCCGATTACCGGGAAAATCGATTCGAAAAATTCGCCGAGTACACGTGCACTCGCCTCGCAAGGTGAATGCTCAACGCTGAAATGCGGTCACGTGATAGTGATGGTGTAGCTCCGGGGCATCGAAAATATTGATCGAGCGAAACAGCTGATCTGCCGGCTCCGCCGAGATCGAAGGACTTTCGAGGAACTCGAGATTTTCCATTGGATGTGCAATAAAATATTGCACGTTTCTGAATATTAATGAAAGGACCGGAAGTTCGTTATAACGGTGTTCTTATGGTGGGTAATTATTAGACTGCGAATTTCATGCATTTGTGACAATAATGAACGAATTAAATATAAAACAGGAAAAGAATTTTAGGAATTAAGGAATTAAATAATCAGAATTGTTTAATTGTGGGAATGCTATATTTGAGGAGGATTTTTAAAATCCTTCGTTAAAGCAAAATCTTTGTGTGAAAAATGTTCGATGCTTGTTGCCAAAAATTACAAAATGCACATCCGGAAAGCATATTTTCCTGAGCGTTAATTTATTTCTAAAACTTTCCCTGTCCGCTAAGAATGAGTAATGAAGAAAAACAAGCCTCGAATATGTTTCGTATATTTTCATCGAGTGAAATCGGCGGCGGGGCAATGAAATGTAATAGCTTTAATTTTAACGATTTCCAGTTGACATTTGGGAATTGGTTATAAGAGAAAACGTGGCAACGCTATGCGCGATAAAACAGAAAAACTTCGATAAACTTGAACGATGACATTATTCTCTTTGCGTGTTGAAACTGCTCGTCGAGGTAATAAGTTTCTGTTTCATTCCTGTTTTCACAATATAATCTATGCACATTCGGAGTTGCATAAACATCCGCGAGCCGATGATTATAAATAGTTCTCGTGAGAAATATTGACTCGGTTGAACCAAATGAAAATAAAACACGCGGAATTATTGCCGCGGTTTTGTACGGTTTTAACACTTCGTGTACCGGAAGCTGATCTCAACGACTGTGTTAATCAATTTTTGTGGAGTAATGACCTTACCAGGAATTAATAACACCCATTCGCATTCCCATTGGTAACTCCATTGAAATCTCAGTCGTTTATCCTCGATTTTGAAGAACCGCAATATATACAGTAAATTCGAATTGCCCATTTTTCTTTACAAAATGGGGGACAATTTTCTTCGTCGAACTCTCGGTTAATTCGACCAATATCCGTGGATATGCAAATAGAAAACAGTTGATCGAAGCGTTTGCAACACGCAATACACGTAATGCACGAATCGTGTTCATGCATTCGTTACGTACACTATGTTTTGCATGTGCCAAG
This sequence comes from Augochlora pura, assembly GCF_028453695.1. NCBI lineage: Eukaryota > Metazoa > Arthropoda > Insecta > Hymenoptera > Halictidae > Augochlora > Augochlora pura. The sequence goes on along the minus strand of NC_135773.1, from coordinate 9,317,273 downwards.
TAAAATGTGTCGACGTCATTCCTTTACACGGACGCCGGTATTGCTTAGACCCGGTCTACTTTCGTTTTTAATTCGGAAAGCTCCGATTACATCATTGTTTCTCCAGACGCCGCGAAAATTTGCGCGTGCTTAATTCGTCCCATGACGTACGCGTGACGATCACAGTCTTTTTTCTACTTGGATTGCATCGTCCGCTGCACAACCGAGTTACACACCAGTTACCCGGTGCCTCACGTTGCTGTTGCATAGTGGGACAAACAGGCAATCTAGTTGGAAAAAGGTCATGTGAGCAATAATGCTTACTGAGATTAATGATACCCAAAAGAATGTATTTAGTAACCGCGTACGCATAGACGTCGTTGCAAGAGCTATTTTTAAGTGCTGCAATTTTGTGAAAAAAATCGTAATTACGTGTCCTTTTTTTAAGCTAAAGGAAAAGAATTCACGTATATTTCGCCACAAACTGCATTCCTGAACATTTTTGTTTCATTTTTTTTACCATTTCGTCGCATTCGACAATCTTTAATGTCACAAACTTGATTCCATATTTCTAGGATTACAGTGGCGAGGCTGCATCGAACGTAAAATTAAAAAATGGAATCTTAAAGTAGAAGCTTCAAGCTTTAGTTTAAAAAAAGTCACCATCCTACGATGCATTTTAGCAAAGTTATCGTCGGTCACAGTTGGCCAATTTTTTTCCCACATTTTTCTGTGCTAGTATACAGTACACAAGTAGGCGTATATTTCAGTCTATATTCTTCAAGAAAATGTAAAAATGAAGTCGCATCATAGCAATTCGATCGCGGCTGGTTGGCCCGAGCGAAGTCCCAACAGCGAGGCATCGTTGCTGGGGAAAGTGAGATTCTTTTTTCTCGATTTGCTACACGATAGTCGGCCGACGTTCGTCCGGGAATTACGTACTTACGTAAGTAACATCGCATCTGCTCGTTGCGGTTGTCCGGCTGTCAATGTTCATGCAAACGGTAAACATTCGAATTGATCGGGGCCTCAGAAGGTGGCGCGTCATTTGCCAGACGACAGTCACCGGTTAGCCAAACGAATGTTGCATCAAACGGATTGATAGAATAACGATCGAATTCGATCGCGCGGTCTCTTTTAATTTGCCACCTATGCCGTAATTCGCGGCACCCGCGTAAGTATGATGGCTGCGTCACTTCCGCGATTCAATGGCCCATTGTGGACTGGCAAACAAAAGAACGGAATCTGTGTAATCATTCCGATAACCGATCAATGCGCCGCTGGTCCAGAATTCAGCGGTGGCCTCGAATGAATATAAAAAGAAACATACGGAACACATATTCCTCGATTGATCCGATTCTGGATCGATAGATAGATAGACATTTTATTGTTCTATTATTTAATAGATATCATTACTCGCTCACTTTCACTAACATAGGGGTTTCTCGTCGATAAATAAAGGTATTACTATTATTATAAATCTAATTTTGCTTAGGTGTTAAGGGTTTCCTATTCATTTATTTATTTACTTGGCTTAACCAGTTAACTGATTTTATAATAATATGTTTCAATACATTTTCATAATATACAATATAATAATATATTTTTATAGACTCTCTAATTGAATTAGTTGCAAGAAATAGTAACTGAATAGAAAGTTAATTCTTGTTTTAATAGTTTCAGTGGATATTTTTAAATCCTTTGATCTCCCTATTGTATGTGTCGAAAATGGCGTGTCAAAGTTATCCATAACTTTTATATCGAGTAATTGTATCAAGCTGCGTTAAAACGCTCGATTGGATCGGTTTTATTGCTCCAATAAAAATCAAGGACTGATCCGAAGCTTCTTCATCGAAGTAGTTTTCCGCTACAAAATTATGTAAACCGGACAATAGCAGCACAGTGACAAAGTCAGACGATTCCTCGTGAATGAACAAACATTAGTCAACGGAAAGAGTACCTGCGGTTTTTCCACCTGAAGCTTACGACGCGCATGCAAGCAATACTGTCCGAACTACATCGAAAATGAATAAAACACCTATTACTTAGTTGCATAACCACTTTTTAAGTGGCGATTGTTCGGGGATGCAAGAAGCAAGAACAAATGTAAAACTGGAAAGTCGGTTAAAACGATTGCCCCTGAAAATTACAATAAAATTTATTCAGTTTGAACGTGTCGCCGTTAACAATTAGCTTCTTCTCGACCTCCCATCTTTCATTTTCAAATTGTTGACACTGTGAAGACTCTACCTTATCGCTAAAATAACCGAGCCCTAAACGTAACTAACATATATTGCTGTATAACAACAGAAAGACCGATTGAAAGTATTTATTTAAACCTCCTAAGATGAAGCAATTGATTGAATCGTTTCTTAAAAAAGAATCTTCATAATTTTAACAATTTGAAAATAATAAACGCGTAATAGGCGACGGTAGATTTAGTGTGAAGAACTGATTGGATCAATACCTTTCTTCAAGCTGATATTGTAATAATAGTGACGGAATGTTTAAATAAATTCAGTCTTGACGTTCTTATAAATAGACTGTATATTTTACGCGTTTGTCGAAAAGATAATTATCTTCAATTTGAAAGAATAAAACAAATTAGAGGCAATTATTAATCAGGCTATTAAAGTTATTGAAGAACAGACAACTCATGTTTTGCATAAAGATTCGTGACTTCCTCGTAAAGTGACACACGTTGCTTGTTCGCATGACTTCGCAGGTTCGGTGTTAATGAAAGGATAGTAAAGCTATCGATTGCTTAAAGATAGCAAACGCGTGTTGCTTCACAACAATGAAAATTCTGTCTTTATTTGATCGACATATCTGTTCTAACCGAACTACGAATCTTTACGCAAAATAAAAATTGTTGTGGAATGATTATTTAAAACAAAAATTGAATAAATTTAAATTCTTCTAATGGTTTTGTTATTCGGTATTTCTTTCATAAATTTTTGCAATAAATGCTTAAAATCCGCAATTTAGTTTTAACGCACACTTTGATTAAGGAATTGATTCGATCATTCTTTTATGGAAGGGTCTTTATAATTTTAACAACTTTTCAATGTAAAGTGTGACACCAGTCATTTCGACCGGTTCGATAAAATTAGAGCGAACTTGTAAGGGACACGGTAACGAGAACATATTTATTATTCGCGAATGTTTATCACGGTTGTCGATTCACGGACAATGTCGCGGCGATCCTCTGCTGGTCGATCGTTATTAGCATGTCTTTTCATCTACCGTGTGCGGAAATGATGGAGCGTTGCGTTAACGATCGTGTACGGTAACCTCGGGTCACACACATCGATCCTCCCACACGGTGCCAGTAAATAATGAACACATTCACGTGACTTATTCACAGTGTGCCGACCGGTCAAGTTCCTGCGTTCGATTCGCGCGCGTTCCGTCCTGTGTTCACGGAAAAATAAGTTACGCAAGGAGTGGGGGTAGGGCGACCCGCCCACTAAGAGTCCCGCACAATGGTCCCAATGATTTAATTAGCTATTCACGACGATTTTCGAAATGTCTCAAAACGTAAAAAGATTGTTTTATAGAGGTCGATGAATTGGTATTAACGCAGCTATAATATTATTCAGTAAAAAATATATAATAACCATTAAAAAATCAAGATGATTTTAATTTTCTTATTTAAAAGAATTCTTAATTTTTTATATTTACGTTCACAGAGGAATGAGTATTAATTAATTATTGTTCGAAACCTTTTTTTGTGATCCATCCCTCCGTGATTCTTCCCGGTCGATTAGGATAATTTTGCCTTAAGTATAAAATACCCTTGTGCCACTTTGTATGGACTCGCACGTTAGCGACCATTGCTGTCTGAGAGAACAAAGGTTAAACAAACAGGCGAGTACTGGCAGTAATTCTGCGACAACATTCGCTGCTATTTCCGCGATGTAATTTTAATTACTTCAATTGATTATTAGTGTCGTCGCTCGGCTAGCTCTTTCTTTGGTTGCGTAAGTATGAATCTTCCTTGATCGGTCGAAAGCATCTAGAAGAAAAATTGTTGCTAGATCACACATCTTACTGCATTTTTATTATCTTTTTATGGGAAAGTATTTTCTGCTTGGTACGAATCGATTTCTTCTTCAGTATGATTTTTAGTGCATTTAGGTTACCTGTGCAATTTGAGGTAACGAAGAACCGTGCGTATTTAGAAAATCCAATAAAACTTTGATTAAATTTTTAATATAGAAAGTTGTGTACTTTTGTATTTCGTACAAGTAATTTATCTATCACTTTGATTTTTAAAGAGAATTTATAAAATCTACAAAATAGTTACGGGATACTCCTAAAATCATTAAGGAATTAGGCCGGTATTCGTGGTGCCGAATCGAAGGAGAAAGCTTCGACTGCCCTGACCCAGCGCAACGAAGCCAGAACTGTGTCCACTCTATTTTCCTGGCTGCTTATCGAAAAAAAACTTCGATTAAACGTTTAGAAGCACGAGCAGCACGGAATGCGAAATCATTGGCAAATGAAACGCAGATAAGCCTTCCGCTTATCCGAGCATTTGTAAAATTGGGCCGATTACGCACGATTTACCAGTATCGCTTCTGAGTGATTTTATTTTTATCAGTGATTTACGCGGAGAGCTTTCAGGTTGATGGTCCAGACCTTGCGCACGATCGTTCGCGTTGTAATAGAAAATTTGGTTTCATGCCTGGTGAAATTTTTAACGAAACATCGTGTTTCATTTCAGCGTAGTGTACTCTTTAACTATAAATTCGCATGTACGAAAAATTTGCGAATGTCGTACTTCCGATTTATCTTGGCGCGTCCTTTCGAATCTGTTCCCGTGATAAATCTTGACGCGGAATTTTCGGTTAATGAATTTTCGATATGAAATAATAAAAATGTGGCAGCTCGCGCATTGTTTACGAACCACCGTCACGATTCATATTTATTACGGAACAAGTTTACAATCATAAAACTCGATTTACAGCACGGGAGTGCACAGCCACGCGCAATGAATTTGTTTCCACGTTTCTGATCATGTGCACCGGCACGAACATCGGCAAAAATGTTTACGGGCTTACGCGAAAAACAATATTATCCCGCCACTTGCCAAAATAATTGTTAAACGAGAAACTGTCAGCGATACTTCGAGAGCATCGACACACATCAATAAAATTTCGGCAAACGAACTTTCTCAATTCGTGCACGATCGTTTTTAACAGCTTCCGAGAACGGACACGAATGTTTCGAATCGCGCGCGGTTCTGTAAATTCTCGTTTGCAAAAATTCTGAAAACCGAGGGTTTTTTCCCCAGAAACCAAAAATGACAGTTATGTCGGTGAAGTGATAGGAAAAATCGTCGATGATAAATTGATGTTTACTCGCATACAGGGTAGCCATCATTAATGGCGAGTTTATTGCAAACTAGAATTTGTTTTGTTACTAATAACTAGATTGCGGATTTTCATGCATAATAAAAACTTGTCATTTCAGTTATCAGGAACAAAAATGATAAAACCTATTTCTTCTTTTATTAATTTTCATAAATCAAAGAGAAGATAGCAGAGTCCTTAAATTTTATTTAACGTGCTCACATTTTAGTATCTCTTCTAGTTTACTACACTTGTCTAATCTAAAAAAGAAAAATGAGGTATGAACGACAGAAATAGTTTCTTGTTACAAATATCCATTATAGATGACCAAAATTATTTTCCGTTACAAATAGCAATTACCGATGATAAGAATGTTAATTCGTTACAGATAACTATTATAATTGACGAAAACAGTTTCTGGTAATGAATAGCCATTACGGGTCAACAGAATTATGCATTGGTTACGGATAACCAGAATTATTTATTGGCTCTGGATAACCAAAATTATAATTAAACCAAAATTAGAATTAAAAATGAAGTTTTTATTTAGTTCCTATTTCTTGCAATCGATATAGAGAATATTTATTTTTCATAAATTTTAGAAAGCTATTCATAACGAAAAACTATTTTTGATCAACTGTATTGGTTAGCTGTAACGAATTAATATTCTCATCGACGACATTTGTTCTTCACAACGAAAAACAATTTTCGTTACCTATAATGGTCGGTAATCATTGATTAGTAACCAAAATCATTTTAAGCAGAGAAATAGGTACAGTTAAATGTGTGTTCGTTCCGGTTATAACTATATATATATATCGTGAATCTTTATGCAAAATGAAAACACTCTTTATCAATTGCGGCAGATAAGAGCCATGTAAAAGTTCCTCCGTTTCTTTAATCATTTTAGTAATTTTTGAAAATAATACACGAACAATTTCTCAGATTTCTGACGATTTACATCCATTAATTTTTATATTAGACGTATAAAATTTGTGGTCTAGTTAAAACCAATTATGGCCCCCGTTTATTTTCTCAACACGATTATTTCGCTATCACCGCGGATTCGACGCGGCGTCGCGCACTGATGCCGTTGATGTATGACGTGGGCTTATTCAGTTTCTTATGATTAGCCGGCTGGTGACCTTGACCATCGTCAAAAGGCCAAGCCCGAAGAAGAAACGTTATATCCCCCACTGCGGCCAGCTCGCTACATTTTTCATGCCGAGCCTTACCGGTTCCTAATGGCATGGAATATTAGCTTACATTTTCACCTTGAGATCCATAATGCAATAACAGTGTTATCGTTACCGGCGTGTTCAATGGGAACCGTCGAACCATTGTCTTCGTGTTTCCCGAGTGCCAGGCTCACGTAACTGGCCAATTATGACCGGTCTGGAAAAAAATCGTTTCCGCGGCATCAGCGCGACGTTTACGTGGCGATTGTCACCCGACCATTTGCCGCGCTTCATCGGAAAACATGTGGTCGCCGTTTTACGCGGGCTCCTAAGTGGCCACCTCGTGGCCCGCAATTACCCAACTGTGCAACACCTCGCGTTTACATGCGGCCGACAATCGGCCGATGACGTGTAATTAAACGAAAGCGAGTTCGCTCCCTTCGCCGTTCAGTATTGTAATTAGGGGAGCAACCTAACTCCGAGAGGGTTAGTGGACTTTCTGCACTTTGTGGAACATACTGGTTAAAATTGATATTTACGATTTTAACCATCGTCTGTCACCCTTGTATTTTCACATCAAATAAATCGTTCAGCTAAGTTTAAATACCATGTATACTTCGTTTAATTAATTAATGATATGCTAGTAACTGATATATTGATTCTATAATTATATTTCCATTTCAAATTTTTTTCTGTTTTTTCCTGTCATTTTCTTGTTTCTCTTTGTTTGATCTTATGCAAATAGAGAATGATGCAGCTAGGGTTAAATTATGACATCTTTCTGCACCTTGTACTGTACAATTATTGGTTAAGAATGATTCACCAGATGCAATAGTAATCGTTCGAAATGTAAAATAGATTTTTTAATATTCGTTATTTTAACTTAAATGTCATCGCCGGGAGAAATCGAAATGTTACTTTCGCGTCGTTAACATTGGCTCCTGGAAACAATTGTGAATTCGTAGACTTCGTAGATATAGTTAAAAATACCGTAGAAAACTTGCCTGATACATTGTTGAACTATTATAAAATCAATTGACATTTTCGACGCGGTCAAATGAACTTACGTAACAACGGGACGTCTGTTAAACGCGCGCGCATAGCACGAGATAAATAGCAACGTAGGAAATCTATCAAATGTCAATAAATATTCTGTCGAGTATAATTTAGCTTGTTGAAAAGTTTGTTAAAAAGAGTCGGGGTCACTCGGCACTTAGATTATAGACTATGTTACCGGGTAGTCTACTATTAGTTTGACTTACAGCTTGAGTGGTAACACATGTGTTGAAAAAGCCTCGTACAGATATACGATACGTATAGATTCAGATTCGTGTGAGCTGGTCGGACGACATGTGGTTGGGATTATCGACGGGCATACTTCGTACAACAATAGTATTATCGTTTTTTACTGTGAGCGAGGGAGCGAAGCGATAGTAACGCGGGCTAAATAAAACTAAAAAAAAAAACTGTAAGTATCAGTTCTTCTGCAATTGTTGACCAACGGTGCGAATTTAACTGCGAATTTAGCAAGAGAAGTATCACAAAAACTTCTCGTAAAGTTCTATTTTTGATCGACATCTAGAAATGCTAAAACAAGCAGCGACGTCGGCGACATTAACAATATTATTATTTCTTGCATGTTTATGTTCATTTGGTCAGCTCGTTGTGAATTCTAGATTGAGCAAACACAAATTCTGTTCTGTGCATAGAGTGCAATTTATTTGTAGGTGAAAGCTGAGTATGGTTTTAAAGTATGATCAAATCGGTAATGGGTGAATTAGCTCGGTTAATGAGGAATCGATGGATCCGATAAAAGAATCAGTAGCGAAAGGAGAACTCGTTCGAAGCCGAATGTCTCGTAGTAGTCTGTCGGTGGAACGATCGAGAAATCGTAGAAACAAAGCGTAATTGAGCGGATCGCGTTTGCCTGCGCGTTGCTCGAGTGCAGAGTACATAGTCGCCTTGACCGTGAGAATGAAAGGATAGGAACTAGGAAGGAAGGTTTCGCGGTTCGCTTAGAGGGGATTCGCGAGGAGGCTACCGATGACCAACGATCTCGTTAATTATTCACGTTGCTCGCGTATCGAATTCGAAACTTTACAGGTGCGACCGAATCGCAGCGCGAGGCAAGGTTGAATAGAGTACCGGGATACTCGCTGACGCACGCCATAGTTGGTATATAGAACGAAAGAAACACCTGGAAGGACATAGGGAACGGGATAAGGAGTCCATTGTGTGTGCTGCACGTTTGCTGGCTCTGACCGCTGTGTGGGAATTGTCGATCTTGTTGAACGGTGCCTTTTGTCCGGCCGTGATCAACGAAAATTGTTAATGTTCGTCAGTGGCAGTATTGTTCGGAATTATCGAATCACTTAATCCGAAGGCCGCGTCGGCGTCGACCGATTATTAGGGACTTTCACTTGCTAACTTTACTTTTACTACGACTGGCTAGCGGTCGATCGAACGAATCGTGTTAGAAACAGACACCATAACTTTTATAACTATTATCATTTTCTAGTCGTTGCATTTTTAAACATCTTCATTAACAGTGACTAACCTTTATGCCATTAAAGATAAATTTTCTATCGATCATCTTTTCCTGGCAAATTTTAGAAATATTTAATGCGGGCAACATTTTTTTGATGATTGTAATGGCATACATGGATAATTGCATATAAACGTAGATTACGAAGTTTGTACATTTTTTGCAGAAACAAATAGTTCAAATCTAGAGACATTAAAAGAATTTAATAAGCAAATTAGACTAATATGGCAGAAGAGTTAATATTTGAATGCACATCGCTACTTTTCATTTTTGAGAAGAAGCTGGGCCTTTCCTAGAAAATATTGATTCTAAGAGACACGTGCATTAATGCATCTTGTTGCGCGGTTTACTTGCAACAGGTATTGCATGCATCTAAAATTGGCAGCGGTAATTTTATCACCCTGTGTACCTTGCACTGTTATCCTCGCGGTAAAACGTGAAACCAGAAATAAGTTGCGAATTCGGTACGAAGGACGCGTTTCGTTAACTCAACACTAAACCCGCCAGGTATGGGGAAGTCTTAGTTTAGTTTTAAGTCAAGTTACTGCTCTTTTTCGTCTGCTTGCCGATAGGACTCGATTCGCTCATGTTCATCATTCATCTACTAATTTAGTCATTTTCCAGTCGTTCTACATTATTGATTATTATTATTAATATTTATAGAAATTATGTACGCACAAACAATGATATTTAATAAAATATCAAATAAATAATTTATTTATCCAAATTTCAATTTCCAGAAAATGACCGATCGAATTTGCTGATACTTTATTATTTTGTCTATTACAAGTATTATTATAAACTAACGGATATAATCATTAAATTTGTACCAAAGAAATTTTAATTTTACAAATAAGTGTTCAAACAAAGTTTTCGTTGCCCCAAGGCTCGCTATGCCCCGGTCTCCCCTACATCTGTTCTTCACCTTTCGTTTCCCAGCGATTAAGACTGTAGCTAGCAGACCTCTTGATCAGGATCACAGATTATAAAATCGGTAAATATTTTAATAAATTCGGACCTGCCATTTTCATATGGCAGCACAAACTTCTGGGGCAATGTGAATCGCCTCCGGGGCACCGTAGGTCGAGTCTGGACATTTTCAGAAAACAGAGCTCGTGATTGAGCCGTGTTATCATCGGCTAGGTTTTCCTCGAAAGTCGACTGTCCTTGGGAGCTCGGTACGAACACACGAGAACCCGATTTAATACGATTGTTTGTTCTATCATACGGCGTTGCCTGTTTGTAGCCGTACAGATAGTTGTGTGCGCGTGTGCGCTTGTGCGGCTGCTAAGTAAATGAAATGTTACGGTTATCGCCGCATAAATCTTCGAGACAGGGGGCGAGAATTGATTCGGAGGAGCGAGTTGACACGGTTAATTCTCGCTTCTCCGTCAGCTCCGTGTCGCGAAATCAGTTGGTCGTCCGATCTCCTCGTTGCCCTCTCGACTCCGACTATTACCCACCGTCGCTTTTATCTTTCGTTCTCTTGCCACCTTTTACTCTACCGTTCGTGGAATAATCCGGAACATCGACAGACAAATCTGGAACGATAAAGATAACACACTTGTAATCGTCGGTTCTTCCGTCATTTATCTTCGTTGCCTGAATAGTTTATTAAATGCAAGATTCTATTTATAGAACATTAACCCTTTGCACTCGAAACTGTCTATTTTAACTCTAAATCCAAAACAATTTCTCTAACCCACGTTATTTCTATTTTATATGTGTATAACAATTCCTTCGGTCAAAAGTCACTCAGTATTCAGCTAACAATAAATTGTGTTAACGAAAATCTACACATAAGTTTCCAGTCATTACATTTTTAGGCAAATCGATGCATTTTTGTATTTTCTTTAACAGATCATTAAGGTATTTTGACCGAACACTGATTAGCTTAGAAGTTATGGTTTTCGTGAATGAAGTTATAGCATCAGTGTCGTCTACCCCAGTCCTTGCGTAACTTATTTCCCTAAGAATAGCGGTTCCGAGTCCGATTCCGATTCCCTGTCCGCTTATACTTCACAACGCGATCATAAACGTCCGTCTTCGAATCCTCGGAAATCCGACTGGTTCTAAGGATGGAAAAGAAAGGAAAACAATGAAACCGGTGGAAATGGTGTAGGTGGAAACAGGGCTTGACGCAAACGCCACGTCGGATCCGCGTCATCGCTGGATGCTCGGAGGCACCGTTATTTGTCAGGATATTTTTACGCTTTCGCGGCCAGGGAAATGTATACTTATCGGGGAGGGGGATCGATTAGGTTCGCTTCCTTCTTTGCCATTAGCCGACCTCCGTTCCGCGGAAAAACGCGGAAAAACACAGCGTTAAGCGGTTCCGCTCGACGCACGGTGGCGGACTACATACATACATCGGTGAAATTCGCTAGCGAGGTCTATCGCGATATGGGATATGTCTTTTCCCAAAGGATTCTTATTGAAGTGACGATTGCTAGAAATAATTGTATGTTAATAATTTATGTGTATAATACATTTGTTCAATAATATATTAATTATTTGCATGCATAATACATTTATGCAATACGAATTTTCTGAATTTTTTAAGAAGTATTACACAAGTGCCCAATTTTCAGAATACTAAGAATTGGGAGTTGCGCCAATTGTCAACTGAGAGGTTTAATTGTTAAACGAACAAATAAAATTGTCGTCCAACAGGTTTCGAGGAAACAATCGAAACCGAAAAACGATTTTCTAAATCGCCGAGTTCCGGCCCGCCCGAACTCCGTTTGTTTGCGGAGGCCCGACTGACATAATTAGACCCGAGAAATTAATTAATCAGTCAGCCGGGGACACACGATAAACGCTCTCGAATACAGATAGCTATGGGATTGCGCAATCGCGTGGCTGCCCGTTCCTCTAACGCTGAATCGTCAACTTGTGCCATTTACTCCGTTACTTTCGCAGTGCACGCGTACTAATGTCCGTTTATCGTTTCATCGTGTTCGCGGATGCTCGTGTTCGCTATGACACGACCATGAGAGCACTTGAGCTATCGTGTCGATGAGCCGTTGATAATTAACACAACGCGTCGGCTATCGACTTTTCTGGTTCACGAAAATAAGAATGGGAGGTACAAGGTCACCTAGAGAATTTACAGATTTTCTAAATCATTTTTAAGATGCAGCAAGTTCGCTTTATGCACGGTACATCTGTAACTATTGCTTCGAAATGACTTTGTGAAGTGCAATTAATTAGAATACCCTGAGAAGTCAGTTATAAGTAGAGTCGAATAATATTACAAAATAATCAAATTTTTTTTCGTATACAATTATAATTATGAGAATGAAATCTTGTACACTTAATAATTTTGTAAACTCTTTGAGATTGTTGCTGTGCCAGTCAAAGAGTATCATAATACTCAATCGTTTGGAACTCTGAGTATCAGGTATCGAAAGCATGTGAGTGCGCAAAGGCTCCATCTGTTTACAAGAGTACTATCGTATTCATTTTCGGTACCTCGAGAAGGTTCTACAGTAATGTCAATTTGCAGAACATTCAGCAGGATAGTTATGACTACAGAGACTATCGAAGCAATGACTAGTGGCGAACGTGAAAGAATGGTACCGAATATATTGGTGCCGACAGCAGTTCGCATAAGAAGCGAAACTCGATAAGCTGAATGAGACGACTGCTCCGTTTGCAGATTTCGTTTCAAAGAAAAATACCAGCCACATTACGCTTCACGAGGCCCAACAAATGCGTTTATGGAAATGCGAAATGAAACTCTTAACGAGGGCTCGAATGTTGCTGCTGCTTTCCTTTACTTTTATCTTTCGTTCAATATTCGTAAGACTCGATTTAAAAAAAGATTGTTTAAACAAACGCTAATTTAATAATACTATTTAAAAACGCTGTTCTAACAACGCTGTTTGTGTTCTGTGGTTGTCCCACAGTGATTTCAAACGCGACGAAAATGTCGATGCCCGGTTTCGGACACGCCCACCGAGTGAAATGGGTGGAGCCGGTGTTCACTACTTCGTCGACTCTCCGTAAATTATGCGACTCGATCGAAATTGAACTGAAACGAGTGTTAAACGCGTTAACTCTGTAATCTTTGCTTGTTTTTACGAAGCACGTTTACTCAAAGGGCGGGGCATGTGACTTTAGATAGCAACTTCCTTTAGCAGTTAGTTCGTCCAACATCGCCAATATACGACAAGAACTTCTTCCATTCAGTTGGTTAGTTTTTAATTTATCTGCAGTGGTTCGTTCTAACGGGAACAAAGTCTTCATAGTCGGTATAATCCTCCATTCGGAGAAAGGGGGTGTGGCGTTGTTTCAGCATCTATTATTAAATTGGAAATTCCAGTTGGCCAACTGATTCCTTCCACCCACACGGTAATATGTCTCCCAAGTTCTCTAACTTACAACTTTTTAATATCGCTCGGAGGACGCAAAATTACCGAAAGTGTCTGTGGGAACGCCAACTAACAAAAGAAGTGCGATCTCGCTCCGCCCACTGAAATATTGTACATTTTTTTTCGCGTGTATTGGCGGACATTTTAACATCTTACTATATTTTAATATATGTCTATATTATTCTTCACTTCTTAATCTACCGATGTTTTACATACAATGTCACGTAACACATTCAATTATCTTCTAAACTATATTTTAGTCCAGAATACTACACATTTTACGTACTCGATATTCTGTGGTTAAATCAGCATTTCAGTTACAGTACTTCGGTTCAGACGTCTATTGAGGAATGGTGGAAAAAAATCCACGAACAACCATGTCATTCGACAATCAATGCTGCGATCATGAGTCGCAGCCATTATTATGATACCTATAAAATCGGTCTGGCGATACAACGCCGCCGCGCCGTGAGAAACCTTATCGTTCTATTCTCCTTTCAGAAATTATCTTATCGTCAGGCGTTGCGCTTTCGATTATTCTCTGTAAATATCACGACGAGTTAGTTACTCGACTGGAACGAAAATCTGCTCTGTTCTTAACTGACTGGATTCGTCAGATGGCCGTCGAATCGCTGCGCAATGGAATTCGCAAATATCTCGTCGCAGCCAAATATATGGAAATATAGCACAAAAAATATAAATGGCACGAAATTTAAAAGTAACACTGAAACGCACTGATAACGACCACTGATAGCGACGATTGTGATGAATCATTCGCGATTCTATTTTTCACGAATGGCAAATGCGAGATGATGACACACGACGGGACAATGCGATGAACATTGTGTGCGTAGATTAACTGTTATCGGAAATAAAAAAAAAAGAGATGATAAATACCGGGAAAAGTTTCGACAATCTATTTAAGGAACTTTAATTCTATGATCTCACTGCGGTGAGTTCGACATAATGTTTCCGTTTCGTGCGTTGCGTCACATTGGTTTTTTTTTCTATCAACGCTTTGCGGTGTCCTGTATCGCTCGACCTTCAATGTCCCATGCGCCGAATGCAAGAATTTATTCCCAGTTTTGAACTGAGATCGAAACGAAGCGCGTCTCGGACACGGACATTTTGTGACATAATTACTTAAAAGATATCGTTCATTCCAACGAACGACTATACGTACGTCGTATTAAATTAAATAGTATCCTTATTACACCCTATGATATGGCTCATTGTACACAGATTTTATTGTAAAAAGATTAATATATCCGCTTCGAGTTATTGGAGACAGCGATCTCTGCCTGATAAATCAATTTCGTGTCCAAAAAAGATTTCTGTTTCGGTCGTGATTACGCAAAAGACCTTGCCCGCACAGGGTCCTTTTTATTTACGAGACACGCTTCGCCTATGATATCGTGATCGATTGCGTTCCTGTGTAACCGCGGCAGCGCGATAGGCAACCGATTAACGAAAAGTAAGGAAGTGAGCGCGCACGAGGTCGAAGTGCTTTATCGGAAACAGTCAAAGGTGGCTGAAATATTCTTTGTTTTCACGCGACAACCTACACCGATTCAAATCAAGCCCGCGCAGCGCAGCGATCGTGCGCCGCTATTGCTACACAAGAGGTCTTGCGCGGTTCCATTAATCTTTTATATCTCGCCGTGATAGAATTCCGACGGCTGTTCCCAACGACCGAAATTACCCAGGAATTCGCTCCAGAAACTTCGTGCACAGGCGTCACCTAATCTCTCTGATAAACGGAAAAGATTAAACGTGTATTCGTACAAAGTAATTAATTCCGATATGTACAACTTTC
The DNA here is from genome assembly GCF_028453695.1 of Augochlora pura. Taxonomy (NCBI): domain Eukaryota; kingdom Metazoa; phylum Arthropoda; class Insecta; order Hymenoptera; family Halictidae; genus Augochlora; species Augochlora pura. The sequence continues at coordinate 9,302,022 of NC_135773.1, read as the reverse complement.
AATAATTTTTGGTAGATTCACTTTTATGAAAAATGGTTTTCTAAAATAAAGAATTATTTACATAAACAGGTAGAATAATTTATAACGGAAACAATTGTAATAATTTTATAATCTCTATTCGAATAACTTATTCGATTGAAGAGATAAAAGAATATATGCCGAATATAAATTATCAATGGTTATAGATGACGAATAATTGTTCATCCGAATAAAATATTACACCGAGAAGAAAGCTCATTCAGGTAACTATGTTAGATAAGATTGGACGATCGGGTCTTCTTGCGCACTCCCAGCGGCATAGATTTCGTCGAAAACGAAGCAGTGCATTTTTCTGATTTTCTTATCGGTCGACTGATAATCTTTTTACGACTGCAAGGCTAATAGAGAACGCCGGGATTAGGTCACGCTTAGATCGAATAAACACAGGAGGCTAAGCTAAATGGAACAGTATCTATGATTGCCTGCCGCGCCCGTTTCTATCTCCGGCCCTACCCTTTTGGTCACCATAGGGGGTTGCCCCGGTTACAACCGATTCGACCGCTCGGTTGTCTTCGGCGTTGTCGCAACCCTTTCGCGCTCTTATATCGCGCGACGCTCTGCAGCGAGCTGCCTCATTTATTATTTACCTCCTTCGCCGTTCATCGTTCATCTGTCTCTACGTACATCGCGGTTATTTTAATCTAATGTTTCATTACCGATTCAAATCTCCATAAATAACGATACAGATCCAGCTAACTAGAGGCGATGCATTAATCATAAACCGTCCTCAGTTTAGTATAAATAATTCATGTTGTTAACGTGGACCAGTGTCTTTTCCGCGTTTCTGCCAATCGACTCTCGATCGCTGCGACCTCTCGAAGGATCGAGATTGATCCATGCAGACGATGGAAAATTGACACGTTAATCGTCATCTCAGACTTAAAAATCATATTCTTGTATTTAAATAAATTTAAAAAAATTTCGAAATCATAAAAGAGCTTTCTTCGAGTTGAAATTTCGCTTTGCCAATGCTTTATAACATTCAGAAATTTGTTAGAAGCGTTTCCAGTTCGAAAATAGGAATCTTTAGCACGTTGACAAAAAAAACAGTAGCCGGTATACGAATTCCTAGCTACCGCCGTACAACGGCGGTATCAATAAGGCGGCCATGTTGCTCGTATCGTGTATACACATACGCGCGCTTCTATTATTCGATTCCCAATTTCCAATCGAAAGCGTTCGACCGTGCCGACGAAAGTAATCGGTGTTCAGAAGCGAACCACCGTGAAACGCGTCCGAGATTCGCGATTCTACAGCGCCCATTTCTCGGCCAGCGGCCTTCGAATATTCTCTATTTTGTAATTGAGAAGAGACCCGGCCTTCTTTGGTTCCTTTCAAACTTCAGTCTTACGTCAACGGTTCTTTCTTCGAAAATTAGCGAGCCAATCGACAGACTTTTTACTCGATCCGTGGTAAACAGTGCACAATTCTCTGGAGAGCCTGATCGACGGCCATTTTGTGGCCCTTCATGCATCATCTATCGACACGACTACTGTTCCTATAGCTACTTAGACGAACATATTTATTTATCTAGATTAGTATTTTTTAACAGATAGATAAACTAATAATTTTTCTAAATTATGTGCTGGATTATTATCGAGCTTAATGTTTACTTTAGTAAATATTCTATACGTAGAATAAATATTTAGTACAGTAAGTACTATATAGTAAATATAGGTAAAGTACAATAAATACTATTTTTCTATATTATTTTTGTTACATTTTCCGACTATTGAATTATTTTTTTAAACATCGAATGATTTTGGGCAAAGCTATCGAGGTAAATGTTTATCATTGACGAGAACGTACAAGTCGAAATAAACGCGATGTTAAGGCCTGCCTAATCGGTAGTCTGCGTATGTTTATGCAAATTTCGATTCGATGATCCGCTTTATCCAACCAGAATTTAAGTGGAAACTTGTTACCCGAACGAGCAGTATCGCCGAGCAAAGAGGAGAACGAAGATCGCGTTAAACCGCAGTAAAGCTAATGCTTGGCTGTATCATACTCGCGGCCTAATTATTAGTGATGTTACGCATGCGATCGGAGAGTTTTATGTTGGCCGACGGGACGGTTTCCGAGAATACAAACTTATGAGAGAAATATGCACCCGGAGAGGAACGGCGCGTGCTATGTCACCTGTTACGAGGTCGCCTCAAACCTTTTCCGACAAATACTGATCATCATTGAACGCCCGAGGTGGATACACTCATTGTCAGTTCTATAGTTGGAGAGATATGCACACGTATGGATTGCGCTTAGACTGCGGGTGACTTTGCATACAACATGAATGGAAAGTTACGTTGTCAAATGCACAAACACTGCAGACAAGTTCCCAATATATGGTCATTCGTTCGAGAATGCAAAAATATCTTTCTCCTATTGAAATTGTTACAAATTTATTTTGGCAACGAAGTCATCATTTTGTAGCACCAATTTTTGTATCAAACATTTTCTTTCTACAACAGTTGATGTTTTTTAGCTAACGCTCTTGATCACGTATCATGATACGCTCTCGTATCATTGAACAACTTGCTCTCAACCTAACTATATGTATCAGGTTGCTCAGAAATTTCGTTTCATCGAATCTATATAAAAGATTTGGAACGATCTGTCCGCACAATCTAATACTTGCTGATTCACCCAGCACGGCTGTTCCGTATGCTAATAAGCCCAAGATGGTAGAAGCAGTATTTTCGACGAGTCTTTTTCGAAATTCGGAGAAGTTTCGTGAGTCGTCGCGGCGATTACGCTAGCGTTGCCAACGTTGAGAAAGAGAAAAAGAGTGTGTGTGTGAGAGAGAGAGACCGCGTCGTTTCGCAAGGCCGCCGTTGTATTATGAATGTCTAAAGGGGTAGAGACAGGCCTCCATTATGCTCTCGCACAATGGATACATATCTAGGCCTGCACCAGGTTTTATTAACCGTTTGACAGCCCGGAGAGCTTGCGTTACCGTGTAAAAGTGACGTAAACACACGAACTCGGCCGAGAGCGACCTGGCCGGCCACGATGGTCACTCGTCAAAATATTCAGCCTCCGCGTTTCCCTTTCTTTTACTTCGCGTTTCCACGCGGTTCTTTTTTCGTCGGCAAGAATCTTCTTAAACAAACCGAGTCGTTATCACCCAGAGTCCTGGGCTCTTCTCGGCGCGTCTACGTGCGTCAGAGTTTACTCGAGATCTCCCGTAATTTCGTCTGTATTTTTTTTTCCTCCGTCATCGAAGACAAGGACGTTTAATTAGGCGAATCGGTGTCACGAGTCGCCGTTCTACCGAGACGGCAGACATTTTCAAAAAAGTGTTTGATGGAGGATTTATTGTCGTTGCGATCGCTAGCATCGGAGCGAATATTTCTATTTCTAATAGTTATAGTGACAATTGATTGATACATATATAATTCGTTATAGTATCATAAAAAGTATAAAAAGCAACAAGTTTTTGTTTGAAGCTCATCTTGAAGTGATATTTTTTAATCTTCATTCATTATTTTCAAAAGCTGTAGTTCTGTGTCCATCGATGAACGTTTACTAAACGGAAATCAATTGCCGAGGTGCAGTCTGATCAATTAAGTAAGGTTCGATCATAAAGAATGCACGAATTTGTTCCACGCGACATAAGCAATACCGCGAAGCGTGAAAAAAGAGATTAGTGAAAGATAGCGATTACGTCTGAACTGACAAATGATCTAAAGACAAGCGAGAATGATATATTAGATTGACGTAACAATTGGTAATCTCTGTGTACACCAATATGTCCATACGTGACAGCTTAGTTCCATTTCAATAAATCATCGTTCGCTGACAGGAGACTGTATCATTCGGTGGAAAAAGATCTGGAAAAAGTTCTAGTTAAAGATCGTTCGATAATAACTTTCATTAGGTATCATTCAAGCACAAATGTCACAATAATTTTGCATTTTTTCGACTTTTCGAGTGATTCGGAAGATTTCGTGAATATTTATATAACGCGAAAGTCAGATCACGTACCGTGTCTCTTGAAACATATAAAATCCTAAATTTTATAATTAATAAGATTTCATCTTAATATAATTAAAAATATATTGTTATTCGAATAATGCAATTCTGTATTTTTACATAACTTATATATAATTATGTAATTGAATTACATGTAGTCTAAATATATAATTTTTATTGTTTTATAATATTAAATTAATTTTTATTATAGATTTATATATGAAATTGGCTTCTATTATGAATTTGCATATGAACTAATGTTTATCATAGATTTTATTTTATTACAATCATATACACGAAACGTGTGCTTTTCTTCTCGTTGGTTCGTATCACGATGACACATTAGCTTAATAAATTCCCTAACGAGTAATTACACTGAAAGCAAAAAAACGCTTACGCACTGGGCTTAACCTTCGATCGGATATTATTCAAAGAATCCGACGAATTAATTAATTTTCTTCCCGGTAATATCGAGCTATCGTTGCATCGTTGCTTACTAATTCAACGAACTTAATCAACAAAGCCACCAACATTCGTTTTTAATTTCAATTTCATTGAATCGCTCTCAATATTAGATTTACGAAGATCTTCACACGAAAACAATTTCTAAACGACCTTCTTCTCAAGCACACATTATAGTGTAATGGAGCCAGTTAGTGTAGGGTAGCCAATTACTGTGCTTATTTTCCTTCCCTGTTATCCATTTTCGAGTATAATTAACTTTATATCAGTTGTGTAATACATAAAATTAGCAACTGAATAGCGAAGTGTCGTTTAAATTATTTAAGTTGTGTTTAGTAAAAACTGCTAACGACAATTGGCACTCTGTAACCTAAATTGTGCTAAATCTAAGTAAATTCAATCTCGTTACATTCACGAGGCAACACGTGTCGGCGAATTTCAGTGCTGAATAAGCACGCTGTTCGACTTGCTCTAATTAAGTTCTTATGCTACTATAATAAATGAAATTAAACAAATTAATTTTCTCCCGTGACAAACGTATATTATCGCATTCCTCTACGCTCCGGTCGATGTCTATTAAACTCCCTTTCATTAACGTGATTATTAACTATAATAGCAATAGAATTGCACGCAACCCGGACGGCTACGTTGCCAGCCGGTTGAGACAATCCACAATTTCTAGGACGTTCGCGGACATCCGGCATGCATATTTTCATCCTTCGATCGAGAATGAAATAATGTTGCGCCGCCAGGAGGAGAGAAACGGAATCGTGTGTCGTCTTACGATGATGTATTATTGGGTTCGGCGTGTCCGCAGCTGACGTAATCACGAGCACGGAGTCAGAGCGAGAGGGCCACGTCAACGATACCACGTTTCGTTGAAGTTTTCATTAGCTTGCTTGTCACGCGATTCACGCGGACTCGTTACCACCGTCGCTTCCTGTTGTTCATAAATATTGTTTAATATCGGCCCGGCTACGAATACATACAGTTCTGGATTCCGGGGAGAACCGCAGCTGATAACGACGGACCGAAACGTGCCAAGGAGACGTCCATGGTGTTGTTGCTCGTTTATTGACTGACTGCATTCTCCGATCCTACTTATAAAGAAAGTATAATATACTTAAGTTAACGAATAGTATATCAAACATGAATTAATAACAATTATAATATATTCCAATTAATGAGAAGTATGCTGTACTTTTAACCGTTTTTGCTTTATCAGCACGTTCATCAAAAGCGCTACTAAGTTACCGCAATGGCGGCATTTAACGTTTTACGTTTCATCATTTCGTTACAATAACAGGAAACTTAAAATCAATATGTATCGGCTCAACATTGACATATCCAACGATTTAGGACAAAAGAGACTGAGAATGTCGTGGGCTGGCATTTGTCAAATGTCACTGTGGCCGTTCCATGTTTTGGAATGGTCTCGCGAGCATCGCGACGCATTGTTCCCTGAAAACGACACCGTTCGAAATTACGTATGGCCTAATTTTTCCTATTTATAGTACCGTTCCGTTCGGCACTGCTACACAGAGAAACAAGCACAATTTTCCGTCGTACAAAAATTACAGAGTAACTATGATATGTATTAGAAAGACGACGGATACTGTTTTCATGATATGGACATTCTTGCCTTATAACTTGACTGCGGATATTTATGCATTTATGACAGAAATGGATATGTCGAATATACTATAATCGAAACTTTAGAAGAATTTAAAGATATTGTTATATTATATGCGAATTTTTAAAATTAATAAAAAGCGAAAATAAGTCTATGTGTAATAGCCACTTATTGCAATCGATGAGGAAGAATTTTGATTTTGCAGGAAGATCCGATGTCGATGTGATCAACTTTCTATCTACTACTTTCTATCTACTTTAATCTTATTAATTGTCACAGATAGATCATTGGCATACACTTTTATTGGCAATTACAGAATTTCAACTCTAAATGTACAATTTCAACTCTAAATAATTTTTCTATAATTTACGGTTCGACAGAAAGTTTATCACAAGCAGCCTAACGTTTTTCACTTCCATACCCTTTCGTTAAGATTTTTCTGGCAAAATAATGGCCGGTTCTAGGACAACGTTTTCGTTGGAACGGATCGGCCGCAGCGCAATGCACGTTATGTACAGGAATAATACATCTTTGCGGAAGCACATCCTCATTAGATCGCTCGCTGGGCTGGACCGAAAGTAGCCACGATTACGCTTTTGAAGTCCCACGGCGAACTTAATCGAAATACGTTTCTGCCGCGAGCATTAGGGTCACATTCGACGCTTATCCGTTCTTTCGTTTTCATTCGCCTGTCCTTCTCATGAATTATTTATGTTCAATTAGAATAAATCGATTCGGATTAGTCGCCGTATCATCAGCGACGACATTGTTTCGCCGTTTCAATTAGAAAAGTTTTCGTTATGGTGAAACCGAGCATTCTTTCTTTCTTTCTTTCTTTCTGTGTGTGTCTCTCTCTCTTTTTCTCTCTCAAATGAAACGTGAGGTCATAAATCATGCTCGAATGACAACATGATTTATTCAACGAGACTCTGCCAACAGGGAGGAAAATCTAAAAAGGGGTAGGTACATTGTGATAATAAATTATTACACTGACCGGACAATCCTAATTAAATTATTAGAGATCTTCGCTTACAATAATGCTTCGTTTATTTTTGCATTGTCGGTTCCATCAACAAATTCAGTTTCGTTTTGCGATGTAGCAGATCGAAAAAATCAAACTGTTTTATTGCATCGGATCAAGTATATCAAATTTTATTCGTTGATTTCAATTGTAACAAATTTTATTCGTTGAATTCAATTTTATCAAATTTAATTTTTCAATGAAATTTTATTAAATTAATATTCTGTTTTCGATTCTGAGAAATATAGAGAATCGAAGCGCGAGAAGCGATACTGGCGCCTACTGCATATATGTATTACACTCGACCAATCATTTTTCCGGATCATAAAGTTACAAATAGCAATGGACGAATTCCTCGAAGACAATGAAAGGTTGCATTAAATTGTGACGACGGAACGAAATAATGCCAAAGCATTATGAATGTGTGAATGGTAGGATGTATACCACAGTAATACTAGGAAGTATCTAACTTAAACGAGCCTTGTAGCGTACCCTTGTACTGCTACTTCGTTTGTACATAGGTTAACAATGCTACGAAAATAATCTTGGAAACATTTTTCATTACTGCCAAGTAAATCGAAATAACGACAGCTATTAGAAACAAACACAAATTATTGTCGTACGTAAAAAGAATATGAATCACAAGCTGGCAAGAAAGAAAACAAAAATTACATTAAACGCAGAATTGCTGTTCTTTGGTACTCTAGACTCCTGCTCCTCGATGAAACTCTAGAAAAATTAGTTAACAAGCAAAAATTAATTTATATCTAATATACATATAGAATCGTTTCACAATATAGGGATTATAATTACTAGACTGTGGATTTTATGTATTTGTAAGAAGAATGATCAGATTACCCTCCCTAAATTTCAAAAATCATTTATTATGTAATAACACCCTCGTAGGTTTCCCTGGTTTCTACAACTTATAAATAGAATATTGTAGGATACATAGAACTGTTCTATAAATCACTAAGTAATGCTTCCATTAACATCCCCTTCGAAATCCACCGCTTCTTTCTCCCCTCTACCTACCGAGGCCTAAAAAATATTAACCTGTGTCTCCTTATAACAAGCTATTTCTCTATTTTAACATAACGTACGCTTGGACTAAGAAATCCGTTTAAACACTCTGTAATTAGTAACCAGGCTTTCAACTCAATTTTTATGAACCGTTCTAGGATTCTTTGACAAGAAAGAATTAAATTACTATTTCCTTTCGTAAAAATGAGATAATTAGTTCCGGTTTCATTGATAATTCTCGGTCTGCGGTTACCGGATTTATTTTAACCTAGTCAACCTTTCAAAACTGAATAAATTGTTGTTTCACCGTGGACAATGAAAAGGATAATAGATAATAGGAATAATAGATCTACAAGAAAAAATTGAATATTACTACAATTGTATAATTCTGGAAATGATCCATCCGAGTGTTAAATGATTTTATAATCGCAATGTTTATTCTTCAACGGAATTAATCCTTTCTTGTAGATTACGAAATAATTGCGAATACACGAATAAGATTATATATAAACATAAAATAGTGAATCAATGAAAAGGAACTATGAATATTGATATGTTAATTGCAATTATGTAGCAGAGAAATAACATTGCACTGGCCCCTTCTACGTCTCGAAATTGATGATGACAGCTTTTATGCAGAATAAAAAGTGTATTAATTACCAGAAGCAGGTGTTACATAAACATTTATTTTTTTGCTTAATCATTTTATTAAGTTAATAGTAGTGCAACTGTATCTTGAAACACCTCGAATGTTTTCATAGTTTTGCATATAATTTTCCGACCTTGCTCATGAATACATAAAATCCGCGGTCTAATAACAACAATTACAAGGACAGTAATAGTGATAATAACAGTGGCAGTAATGACAGTAAGACAAGAATAAAAAATGATTGCGTGCAACAGTCGTGGTAGAGCGTTTAAACGAGGTAAATGAATAAAGTAATGAACTTTAATACTATGGGAACTTTTGAGGTTGAATTCGACACTGAACATATTTAAAATGAAACCGAAACCATTCATGTCGACCAGCAGTCGGTCGACAGAACTTTAAAAATCCAGTCCAGAGAGACTGAAAAAATTCGCGACACCTGTACAGGAACGCGATCCACGAGGCCCAATTAAAAGCGACGTGTGCGGTGCGAGCGTACGCGGTTTTCTGGCAGGTAGACGATTGTTACCTGCACGCGGTTCCCACCCCACCGGCTTTCCCCAGAGTTGCTGGAGGGGTGCGCGATAGACTCCGACGACGACGAGGACGGGGAAATGGTAGGCCGCGCGTTTTGCTCGGCAGTCGAGAATGGCGTAAGCTTCCGACCGGACGGCCTTTGCGATCGGTGCTCGCCTGTAACGCTCCATTCCGCTCGTGGATCGCGCACGAGGATCGCGCCCGGCTCGGCGACTTAACACGCGCGAAATCCGGTTCCATTGCCGCTCGGATTGTCGACTGGGAAAAACCGAGCGACCGACCGCGTACGTGCCACTAGTGCATCTTCCTCGATCGACGCTGACAGAATCGCGAACCCTGACGCAGAAACGGAACAGTGCCGGGAGTATCTGTGACGGGAAAGAGATCCCTTCGAATCGCACGTAGATCGAACGAACCGGAAGTGCAACAGCCTGTGTGTCCCAGTGAAAATCGAACACCGAGTCGATCGAATTATTTATTATTATTAGTATTCTTATCATTATTATTACCAACTATTTATAGGCTACTAGACACTACACTTTAAGTAATATAAACGAAATACACATAATTCTGAACAAGATAAACGTTAGAGATAGCAAGATTTTTTTACGACGGATACAGTAGAACTAATAAAATTAGTAAAAAGTTTGATTTCGCTTCTCTCGTGGTGGTTGACGTTTGTTGAACCTCTCGCTGGCGAATGTGAATGAGTTTCCTCCGGTTTCCGCGGTCGATCCAACGCGCGGTTGATAAGGATCGAGACACGGGGACCGCCGCCGGCCGGCTTGGCCCGAGACAGCCCGAACGAGTTCGCGGCAGCAGCGGAGCCCGCGTTTAGCCGCGTTTCGAAACCCGCGATTTCGTGCACGGCACACCGTGGTGTAGTCCTCTGCAAGCGAAGGTGGTGGTCGATTGCTGCGAAGGATCTACCGCAGCCTTGACCCACTGGGACCAATTCGCCGCTAAGACCGCGGGCCCGGCCCGGCCCGTTCCAGAACAATGCCGCGAACCGGAGCAGCCTCGTAGACGGAACAACGTTCAAAAGATTGATTTTCTGGTCCGATTAGGACCGCCCGGCGGAGGCTCGGATAGCCGCAAGAGGATCGTCATCGCCGACCGGTTTTATCAGTGTTTTTGGGAACCATGGGACGTCGATCGGGGATCCCAAGGCTGGAAACGCGGTGAACGTGCGCGAGGTTTCCGGTTGCACGCGCTAGAACGTCGGATGAATCTTCTAATATGCAAAGAGATGACTCCTGGTGGTTCTCAAGGTACTTGCACGATTATTACCTGTAGATTGTGGATGTTCATTGTTGTTTACTTTGTTTTTCCCCCTGTTGTTTTGTTTGGTTTTTCGCTGTTGCCGTCAATGTGGTTCTGTGGAAGGTGGCAATCGAGTTGTTCGCAAAGTAAAATGACACCTTGATGTATCATTTAGTCACTTTACCGCCATACCGGTAAACGAGATGCTAATTTGTAGCAGCAGTTATTTGCGTGACTTTTTACCGTACAGTGGCTATTCGAACAACGCAATTCATATTTAGTTTTTATTCATTTTAAATTATTCTAATTTTATACTGATGCGTTTAAAAAAAATACGCGATTTCGAGATATTCTACTATTTGGTACCAAATATTATTATCTGCAATACTATTATTATTATTATATTTAGAGCACTAGTGATATATCAATAAAAGAAAAACCAGGTTGCCGTCCATAGTCGCCAAACTATTGTTGGGAAAATGAAACTTTAAATGTCCCTTTCTTTAGACTTTACCATTTAGATATGTCTCAGTATCGAATTAGAACAACGACGTTTCGCATAACTTCGTGCAGTCTCTTTATCATAATACACAGATAAGGCATAAGATGCTGAATCACTGGATTGCATTTTATACGCTTCTTATTAGTAGACTGTGGATCTTTATAAAAAATAACGATTGTCTTCATGAATTGCTTGATGGAAGAACTGCATAGACATTTGTTTCGTTTCTTGGTAATTTAAATAATTTGACATTAATACAATAATATTTTCAAATCTTTTAAACGTCTCTTTGGTATTTTTGTGTTTGATCTCTGAGAAAGCTTAGAAGACGAAGCTATTTCGACGATGTTTCAAGTCCCGTAGCTCGAATTCTTTTGGGAGGGGGAGGGGGGCAAAATCAATTTACCGGAATGCAACGCGCGCGAAAGATTCTACGGAAGGTGGAGTTAGTTTTAAAGTTAATTGTTCCGGGCTAGTTTCACGGAGAGACGAAACGGAATTCTGTGAACGTTGGAACAACAATTGGTGTTTCATTATCGAGTGTAGGAGATCCTTGTTGCACGACCTTCGTCTTAAACATTCGCGACTCCTTTCACGTTTCATCCCCCGTGAAGATCACGTTAACTCCATCCGAACAATGTTTCTTCGTTTGAATTTCTAAACTGTCGAATTTTCTCCACCGGTTAAGACCAGCGAAGTTTACTTATTTATTTATTTTATGTAAGTTATTCTAAAAATTAATATAATTTTAGTAAATATAATGTTAGAACAACTTGTAAGACTGTGAGTTTACAAATTAATTGAAGTAACAGTAGCCATGATAGATGTGAACCATCGAATTTTAATTCCATTGAGCAAATTATTCTGATAATGAGGGATCATTCGATATGTATGCACTTCTCGATGAAAAATCTGTTCAAACCGAAAGCTGGCAAAGTGAACAAACTGATTTATACTAATCAATAACGTCAAGCTTTTCAAAGTGTCACACGTGTTTTCATTTATGAAGAGAAAACTGGTCAGCTCTGGTAAAAATGTAGCGTCCGAATGATCGACCACCGTTTTTTCTTTCGCATCACTGTTCGATTCCATTGAATCACAGTGTCTCTTTTACAACTTATCGGTTCTTCCCTGACTCACGTCGCCATTATACGGACATGTACTGTTACCGTGAGTCACTGCGCACGATCCTCCACGCGGTTCGGTAGGATGTTACCGTGGTCTCGAGACATAGCTCCGGTGATTATTGATGAATGGGATTCGGTGCCGGCGAGCGTATAAATTTCAGGTGACGAAACACGCGATCCCCGTTCGAAGCTGTTACTGTGCCACAGAAGACACGAGCGAAGACTCTCTTCACGATACCTTCGCAGTACACGTATTTACGTCTTTTGACGTCGATTGTATCTTTTGTACTTCCTCTGCTATTATTAAGCAGCCAATTCTTAAACAAAATAAACATTGTCCGCGGTAATTGCAAGACACGCGAGCTGTATAGATATTTATATTAATATATTTGTTAATGCTTTAAATGCAAGCACACGACATCCGCAATTGTCGTTAGTAATCAGCAGAAACTCGATGAGAAAATTCACGTTAAAATCGCTGTGGTGAAAATAATGTGGAAACTTCATTAGCACGTTAGCTAGCAGCGTCACTAATGTGTGTAATTATATTTATTATATTTTATTGTATTGTATTTATTATGTTTTATTATATTATATTTATTTAAATTAAATACATACAAATATTCTGCTACATGTTACAATTTGAGGTAATTATATTAACAAAATTAATTTAACGTGAAATGCAAAATGGTATTGTTATCGCACACCTGTGTCGCTGGTAGCGAGCGTATTAATTTTCCTTGACGTGAACGCCTTCCAATGTCCATTTTCTGTGACCATTTCACAGATAATATCGCCGTTTTAGCGGTACAAATTGACAACACTTTTATTTAAATTTTACGAGATAATGCTATCCAATATCTCTGCACACGCACTTGACCTAGTCTTTGTATTCTCTTGTAAAAACAACGTAGGTATCGAGGAGAACAGTTAGTGTATTATTCTCAAATAATTTCCCCTGTAATTAGAGACTGGTCCAGGCAATAACATTTCATCGGCTGTATAACAGACTCTTATCATTGCTTATTGCATACGATCATCTGAACGATTTGTTAGGATCAATATACGGGACCCGCGAGCACTGAAAAGAGTTCATTGTATCGTGCGATCGATCAGAGCAACGTTAACATTGTGCACGCTCCGTTGTCATACGATATCTGCGCGCGATTAAATACGCGTCATTTATTTTCATTCTCCGTTATCGAGCCCGCTCCTTACTGTGCCAGCAATTCCATAACAAAGATAACACGTTACAGAATTTTTGAAATTGGAAACCGACTACATGAATAGATTTGGTATTAAATTTAAATGATTAATTTCTGAACTGCGGTTCTTTATGCAATTTACAAATTATTTAAGTCAATTGTAAGAAACATCAATTAATTGAAAATGTCTCAAATTCCCTCTCCGTTAGATCAGTAACCGTTCAATTACGATACATTATACTGTATCAATTCGCTCATAAATTCGAATTGTCGACCACATACTAATTTTCCTATTCATCATGGTTTCTATCGCTATCTTCCACTCCTTCGTTTTACGAATTAGAAATTTTCTCTTCATCTCGATTATACATGGAATCTATCGTATCTCCTGAGTACGTTAATGTTCCAGAATATTTGATCACGTGATGAACCGACAATGTAAGTTTTGTTCCGGAAAAAAAATGCAGAAGAACGTTCGGGCTTTTGCATATTTGAAGAGCAGCGATAAAGCGAGCATAGAATAGAATGCGTTATCTACTATTTGCTGTTCTTTATCTTTGATCCAGACGTAATAAGGAAACATTATCTGCTGTCGATTTCGAAACGCTTCGTTGTCGGTAAATAAATAAGAATACTGTAAATATTCTTGCCGATTTATACTATCTGTGGAAGTATAACAAAAACTATAAGCGAAGTATAATCTGTCCAAGGTGTTCCTTCCGCTGCGTGACGCAGCATTAGCTGTGCGACAATCCACCGATCAAAGTTCGTAATTATTTGTTTGGAATTATTTACGTCCAGCAACGTCAAACGAGAATGGTACCTAATATTTTACGAATTTTACACGCGTCATTAATGCGTAAATATCCGCCAGTCCATAATTATAGTCGCAATCTTGAATTAACATGTCATTTCAAATGATCTAGTCATTGTTTTCGAGAATCGAACTCGAAGGAAAATTATTCAGCTAGCTTTTCTTTCATGTGACAGAGTGTTATTAAGAAGCTTAATAATTACATTTTTCTGCGCCATTAGCGCGTCGTGAAGTTTGTACGTATTTCTATCAGTCTTTTCTTCATTTCAGGAAAAAATTAAAAACGTACAAATATTTCGTACAATTTTTCTAGAAATTTTCAAGAAATTTTTTCAAATATATATTGAAATTAAATTCTTCAAATAAATACTAATAGTTATTAATGCCGTGTGTTATGTTCGCCCAATTATTTGTCGCTTATAGAAGAACCTAAAGTGAAATTTTCTTCTAAACTCGCCGTCCTAGGCCAGAACTGTTCAATATGTCCCCCCGTCGGGTAAGGGCAAAGCCACGGGTAAGCGTCTTAGCAAAGTGAAGACGTGAGAAAAAAAACGAAGTGTTTACGTTTTCATGCCGTCCTTCCTCTCTCACCCGTATGCATTGCTGTTGTATGCCGATTCGAATATTCTATTTTACTTAGTCTCGACGTGTCCTACAGTCGATTTTTGTCAGCGTCCTTCAGCAAGTAAAGTATCGTTATTGATGGAGTCCCACGAGGAACTATAGAAGGGGTACCGATGCCCTCGAGGACAGTGTTTGTCCACACTTGTAAGTCACTGCCCTTAAGGGCAAGCTGTTGGACAGCTCTGCGCTAGGCTATACTCTATTTATCCTATACCTAAAACCAATGAGTTCAATCGAGCCCACATTTGACAGTAACTGTTACAAGCCGACGGAGACCGGTCGGAGTCTGTTAACCTTGGATACGCCGACGTATTCGCCGCTCCGTCGAAGGTCAATCCAAGAGATCCGTTCGAAAATGATCAAGCCGGGGCGAATGCGATTGACGAAAGGTTAAAAACGATCGGGACGGAATTATCACGCGGAATGCTCTCAGGGGAAGACGCGCCGCGATGGCAAAAGCGGTCGAGTGCGCGGAGATGTGGCTGGCGACCGGCCAATCCGATACCATGAATGCATGCATCACGCGTGCCGGCTGTGTTTTCTAAGTCCTGCTTCCGTCATCGATGGCCACCGGCCGTTGTAACTTTCGTGTTACACCGTGAAATCGACGAAACGCGTTACGTGCGAACGCAAAACTCGCGGCTCTCATACATCACCTGTCTAACCACCTGTCCCCGGAAAGCTTCTTATCCGATTGCTGATATCATCGAACACTATACAATTCTATCACGCCGACGAATCGATCGTCCTCCTATTTAGATCGCCGACTGTCCAACGAATAACAGCATGCGCCGCGATTGCTGCAGAACCTGCCATTTTTTTCTCGAATTGGTGCGTGGAAGCTTTTACTTTCTTCTTCCGTCGCGTTAGGCTTCTAAACGCATGGTCTATTGTACGCCATTGGTTTAACTCGTATAGACTACGGGCATACGTGCTTACAGATTTTAGTGAAGCATCGCCATGCATTTAGTGTCTTTTATTGGCCGATCGTGCAAATTGTGCAATTATTAGGCTGCAGATCTTTCTACAGAACATAAATTATCAAAATTAATTGTAAGGGATGTTGTCTTTTCTCTTAAAATAATTGGAATAAGTTGAAAGTAATGTTACAATATCCTTAGATCCTTTTCTCAATAACAGTTGCAAACGATCAGCAAAAGATGCAAAAGACAGTTGCACAATTGTAATACAACCCAGAAGGGTTTGATTCTACGTGAAAAAAATAAAAAAAAAATTGGTGTAATATCTTTCTGTGCAATTGACTAGTCTTTATCGCAAGGTCAATATTATAAGAAAAGTATATTCCATTTGTCAGAGTACACTTGACAGGAAAAATAATTTTATAATTCATTAGTCTCAATGATGTTGCGCTTTGCATACAGCTCCATACGAACGATGCAATGCAGAATTAATTGGATAAATGCAGTACGTGGAATACATTGAACTGACAGATACAAAATCGTTGGTGGTTTACATTTTTTACTGTCTAGAAAAGCTTCGATACCTTGAGTTTAAACATCTTAATATATTCTCCTTCAAAGTACTGAACGGACTGCGTATTCATGACATCGAGCACATGGTACGTTGTAGAAAAACGTCTACACGAACTATAATGAATAGTGTCTTCATTTCAGTACAACTTTAAAGAATCTTAAGACTGGAACTACCAAACCAATCAAGATAACTGGTTTCTCATTTTTTCCATTACACTTCCTTATATTAAAACGTTGTTTCTATGAGTAATTTGTAGACAAACTTCTTTATTCAAGTGTATATGTTATAATTAGATTTTCTGCATTCATTGTGAAATTAAATAGTTGCATTTTAAAATAGCAGAAAGAGGAAAAGAATTAAAAAATGTCATTATGTTATTCTTGATTTAATAAAATGATTGCAGAAAGAAAGGATATACTATTTACTTCCTATTTCTTGAAAACGTTGCAGACAATTTTTATTTTGAATAAATATTCGCTGTCTGATTATAATATAAATCATACAAAGCTTAAATAAATCTAATCTAGGTATCGCTACGAAGCGATATGTACATACATATACATTGATCGCGTTCAGGGCTCGATTCTAGTATTAAAGCAAACCTAAGAACTACATATTCTTCTTTCTTTAAAACCTCCTAAAAGTTCACAATGAATTCACAACATCAACCAGCAATCTAGCAACAGTTTTGCGTTGTAAATGTTGATAGTCGTATGTTGGTAGAGACTTGAGATTTTCCTCTACTCGTCGTAACGATATGAGTGTCTCGTCGACACCTAGCCGCCTAATTATTTCAAGCCGGCTGTCATGCACGCTGGATCGGGAGCGGTTCTGTAAAACCGACTTTTCTTGGTCGATAATTTTAGATCGGTTATTCGTATATCAGCGGAAAGTGAGTCATCGGTCTTAATGCGCGTGATCGGGACGGTCTACCGAAAATCCTGTCCCTCTATCCGTCGGCTATGTCCCTGCACTGCCATCACGACAGTTCCGTCGCCGCCATTAGCCGTCGGTTCGTTTTTCTTGGAGTTTACCCCTGGTTTCAGATCCCCGTAGAATAGCCGGAACTTCGGCTACGAAAATACCCCGAAGATACTTGTCTTCACTGTCTTCTTTACTTTCCTTCGTCCCCTTCTATTGTGTTTTCCGTTTGCTGTGGAACACGCTCTCTCTCTGTCTCTCTCTCGTTCTCTCGCTTGCTTACTTGCTTGCTTGCTCGCTCACTATGAAAGACAGCGAAATCGTGAGCTCGGAGATTGCTCCGAAGCCTATTCTAGCTACGAATTACCTCTGGGTCAATAGTTGCACAATCGAGCGATATTAACTCGGGATCATGGTCGTTGAAGACTTATTAGTCGTTTATAAGGCTGGTGCCAGTCCGTGGAACAGCTGAAACGGACACGATTTTGTTTGGAGAACGATGGCCAGGAGTGGCAGCTGTAATCCGTTCCGATGTCTGATCTGTTTGTTGTAAATTGGCTGCGGAATTTATCGCAACGTTTGACACACACTTGAAAAGTGTATCAACTACGTTTATTTGTTTACTGGTTAGCTGTTGAAACATGTTCACGTTACTGCGATTACTAGACTGCGGATATCTTCATGCAAAATACGAATTTTCCTCGTCCGTTGTGTGAAACAAAAATTGAATGAAAAGGTATTTCTTCTTCTAATTATGTTAACTCTTTGTATTCAACTGGCGGCTCCGACATACTACTTAAAATTGTAACGTTTCAAAATAATTTTAACATTACCAAATTTGTGTAATTGTTGACAAGATTCATAATATTCAATTGCTGAGAAGGGGATATCAAATTCAGATGAAAATCTTTTGCGGTGTACGCTTCTATCATATAACCTTCTGGGCTATTAGTAATTTTAACAAACAAGTGGCAATGATATTTCGACGCTGGGTAAGCAGTCAAACGGTAGACGCGCTCCTCGCGGAACGTTCGCATCCAATTTCAAAACAGACCATGACTTTCCCGAACATTGCCGACAAACTGTCAACAAAATGTGTTCAACAAAGGTTGGCCAATATTCGCTCTTCTATAAATGAGAATATAAAACCCTGCCGTAACAATTTATTTTCGTAACAAAATTTCGGCCACTTCGATCTTTTTGAATGTTCTATTTACTATTCTAGTATGCTATTACCTTCTACCTCGAAGGAACACTGAATTAATTTGATAATAATAGCAATAGTAATAGCAACAACTTTGTGTATGGACAGGATAAAGTCTTTGTTCTTGTAGGAGAATGATGGATGAAAAATTCGAAACTAAAGAATAAGTTACGTGCAGAAAGTCAGTGGAAAGAAAAAAGATAATTTTGATCACAGTGAGAGTAAGTAATAGTAATGTATCAATCACGGACGGACGGATAAAATACAAAAACTTGATACTGAAGAAAACCTGAAATATAAAAATTCAAGAGAAAGGAAAAAATACTTTTGGTCAAAGAAAACGAATGTCCCGGAGACCGCTGTGCAACGTAATGTTACAACACGGTCGCCGTTACAACAGAGACATCGTGTGGCTATGGCGCTACTGTGGTAAGAGGCCTGTCGCGGGAGCCGTCCGTCGGATCGTACGTGAAAGAGAAACTGTAAAAAGCGTGTGTGGCTCCGGGTGTCCGTCGCGAATGAAGTCGCTTGTGTAACGCGCGGCCGTTTGTACACCGATCGGTCCGAGAGGAGGTGGGAAAATCGTTAACGTGTGGAAAACGTGCTCGCCGACACGAGCCGGATAGGAATTATTGGTCAGCTTTCAGACGATAAACGGTGACTGGCGCTTGCCGGGTAATACACCGGTCGGGATTTCGTTATCTGGACTGCTTTACAACGCGGGATGTTTGGCTGTATGATATATGCACCGGTTCGAGATACGTTTGCTCCTTATCGTTGTCAAACATTTGCCACGGTGATGCGGCACAGAAATAATACCTTCCTCTTCGAGCGCGTCGGTCGTATTCGCGAACCAAGAACCTCGTGTAAGGTGCGAAGAGGTTCTGGGAACATTAGGTTGGCCAATTAGACCCTTGGGAACGGCGACACTTCGCGCCATTCCGTATTTTTACGGAATGATTCCGAGTCGCGAACCTTACAGTTCTTATTTTTGGTATTAGATCCGGAGAATTGCGTGTACTGTAATTACTGGGAAACCATCGAGAAGGTGTTTATTAACGCTGTATGACGTGCGACGGTTTCCGAGTTTTCGTTTTACAATTATTGTGAAGATGCAATTATGGGAAAATTAATCAGCACTTATTCAAGCATTCGAATCAAAGGATAGCATTACAGTAACTTTTAGTTTTAATGACATTTTTCTGCTTAAACTTTTACATTAACATTTTAATTTCGTATCTTGCTTTTATCTTGTATTTAATCACACAAATCGTCGTTATAGATACATAATGATGTAACTAAAGAATTTAGAAACAACAGATTTGAATACAAAGACGGAGCGAAGCAATTTTAATTTAAAAAATCGGCGAATAAACGCTTACGTCAGAGAAACAATGAACGTAACGATGCACTCGCTCGGAAAAATGAAGCGATCTATCAACGTTTTCGTATGTTTCTTTGTTCAAATTTTCGAACTTAATTTCGTAAAAACGCTGACTACGCCTATGTTCTCTTAAATATTGATTTTCGGAATTCTCTATTTATTCAGATAAGTATTATACAAATAGCGTTCACAATATTCTTATTCAGTAGTTTTTCTCGGTAGCAACTTATGTGGGAATCAAACAGTAACGTTCCTATTTCGAGATTTCGCAATATCGTTCTTCTTCGTAATAGGACGGGTTACAGTTCTACCGTTTCACACGAGAAGGACCACTCGAGAAGGGTGGACTCTCGGCGATACAGCAATGATATTACCCATGCTGATAAACCAAAGTTCCAAGGTTGTTGCAGTCGGTCATAGAAGAAGTTTGTCCCCGAGATTTTGCAATACTGCATTACTTACCTGGTGTGCGGTTGCATGACGCTCTTCATTACATCAACCTTATACGCACACGATAAACGACGAAACTTGGGTGTAACGGAACAGATAAACTACTCGGAAAGTCAATACCACTTTTGAGTGCAAAGTATCAATTTTGTTTCGACGAAAAACAGCGCCGGTGCACGCTATAATGCAAACGGTCACGTCCAACCATTAAGTAAATGAGATTACTCGTTTGCACGTTGAGTTAAAGAAAACATCGCATGACGAGATTCTTTTCCGTAATATTTATTTATTTGTTTAATAGCAACGAGTTAAATGCTCTTTTAATTTTCCTACAAAAATTCAGCATAGTAACAGTAGTTATAATGTAGAAATAATAGTCGTAATAATGAAGTAACAGTAATAATTATAATAATAAAATAATAATAATTGTAATAAAATAAAAATCTTAGTAAATAAAAATCTTCTGCTGCTGTGACAATGAGGAACATCTTTGTTTCTTTAACAATTTTATTAAAACTATAATCGATTGATGCTCTGTAAATCTTGTAATATTCTTATTATCTCAAACTACGCCTATTCATTCTCGTTATAAATGCATTAAGATTCGCAGTCTATTTATTATTTCGCATCGAGTCCTGAACGAAACAAAACAGGACAAACTTTCAGTTCGATAAATCGCACGAAGCGGAGCAACGCTTTGTCAGATTCGCAATGGTGCGATAATAAATCTCGATTGTTCAAATCGAGTTTCACAAACGTGAAAGAAATGAGTGACTTACTTTTTCTCGGCTTTGCCGTGCCCACATTTCCTCGAGTTGTTTTTAAACGAACCGGATCACCTTGAGTGGCCATTTGCCGCGTATCAGGAATGAACTCGCTCGGTCTCAATCCCGCTGACGATTCCCCGCCATTCGAATAATTAATATTTCCCTCGATTGCCCAGAATCCACCGGTGCTGTTTGCTCTTCTTTTCTCGTCGACCTCGCCGTTAGGCGACTTGTGTTCTCAGCGCGAAACTGGAGTGGACGTTTCCTAGAACCGTCGCGTCCTCGTCGTCGTCGTCGTCGACGACATCGTAGCCCGTAACATTGTTTAAGCGCAATCGAAACAAATTTCCATCGCGCCGATTAGTTTACGAGACGCGGCATATAGTATTTACATAATCGTTCGCCTCTTATCGCGAACGAGCGCTCAATAAAACCAGTTGAGACGATTCGAGATACAGTCGGCAGGGAATGTCACAAATTTTGCAGTGTCATAACATCCCGAACGATCTTTGAATCTTTAAATACTTCGTCCACATCTTTTCCGACATTATGTTACGCAATGTGAGATAATTACTTGGCAGAATTAGCATCGATCATTTTTTTCCAGCGGTATGTATTTTCAGTGTGTCTATGTTGAGGCATGGAATAATTGCATCATTGTGCGGTGCACAGGATATGAGTTTACTTAATTAGATGCAGGAACGTGTTGCATTCGAATAATCGCTGTATTGTTGCTCGTTGCGGGAACTGTAGAAAGTCAAAAATTAGGATAACCTTTTTTACCAGCCTTTGTTAAGATTGACTTCAAACAATTTAGCTGAAAAGTAAGTGCTGATACTAGTACGAATTCTTCGGACAAAATTTTGCAAATGTATATTTTTATATCATTTTTCACGTTAAAATAACTGGAACATGGATTTTTCAATCTAGTAATCTTCTCTCTCGAAAAAGACAATCTTTTCAATAAAGGATATGGAAGTTGGAAAACAAATTCCTGCATAATTCGATTCAGCGCAAAAAATGCTATGAAAATATATACTTTCTAAAAAATGAACCTCGATTAACCGAACAGAATATTCTTCGATCTTTATTATAATAGATCTTTGATTATTCCAAGTAGTAAAACTATGAAACCATAGGAGGATCTCGATCAAACCTCGATCTATCAACTTATCCTATTATATCAATAATTAATCAAAAATAAAAAGAATTTAACTATAAATTTTGAATTCGAATAATTGAAGTTCTACTTGCTACTCTACTAAATGTCACCCCTTAAACGCGCGAAATCCGCAACCTAGTAATTAGGGAGCGTATAATCTGCTCTATTAGATCATTCGACGAGATCGTGTCTCGAGTGCACAATCTGTTTTTACACACCTCACGTAATGTAATTGAAATATATGTATATATCGTTGCTCGCATCACCTCCTGTTTGTTCTTTCCACACGTAACGGAAGAGAATAGCATTTAGTTGGATGTCGTAGATGCGCTCTGACGCGTTCGCTTCTTGTCTTGTGAATAAATTACGATACCCCAAGTCGATTTTACCGAATCACCGAACGAGAGAGCTGCGCTGTTTGGCGCTATTGCGCACGGTTTCTGTGAATATGGGCCGACGATGAACCCGATAACGTTTCCACCCTCTCGTGAATCACTGAATTCTTATTATCCGGAATGTCTTATCGGAACCGTCTTGCGTAATCGAATAAACGGAGTGTTCCAGTCGTACATCATGTTCGCTGACATGTCGAAACTCGATCGATTCGTCGTTAACCGGTAAACCGCGTCGTTTCACGCGCCATTCCGTGTAATTCCGAATAATTGATCAGCCGAAAGCCGGAACGTTTGCTATCGATCACACAGGGTGCACATTACCTCGCGTGCGTTGCTAATAACGCCGTGCATCATTCACACTGTTTCCCTAACTTCTGACTTCTACGATCGAGACCAGTGTCTCGTCAATTTTGTGCGACAAATGAGCCGCAGATTCACGGCAAAAATAAGTAGGTGCAAATTAAATCAGTACAAATATTCAAATGGAAGTTACTGAAATGATTAAAGAAAGGAAAAAATCTAGTGCAAATCACCTATGTCTTGCAATCGTTGCAGAAAAATTTGTGTTATTAAAATCCTTGATTATGTTCGTAGTACACGTTCGCGAGTTTTTAATGAAATTATTCCACTTTTATTCGATTTGCGAACCTGGTGAAAATTAAAATAAGTAAGTTACTATTTAGCGATCTGTATTATTTCCAATAAAAATTATTTAATGATGTATTGTTATGCAACTGTTTAATATTTTTCTGGTGGAGCTGACATCTGATTTAAATTCCCATTTTTTATTGGTAAAATATTATACATTTTTCAAATGTTTCTTACATATCTTATTTAATACTTACGAAACGAAATTATTATGAAAAACAAAACTCTAAATAATATGAAAAAATTGACAAAAATTTGAGAAAAAGTAAAGAATATAGCACCAAGTAATCGGCTTTACAGTCAATATTTCAGAACTATGGCCACTTAAAAATCAACCAAATTAAAGTTATTCGAAGTAGACATTGTAAACTTCGAAAAAGTCTTCGTGATCTGTTCCTAAATCACCAGACTACGGTATATTTAAATTTAACTAAAATTTGCAGTAGTACTCCAAATGTGATCGATTTCGCTTAAAATAACCCAAACGGAATCAATCACGTAATTTGCAAATTCTTTGTACCGTATATTCATTTTTACTCGCACGTGAGAAACGCGTTTCGAAAGTGAAACATTGAAACACGCGACGTGTACAGTGGCACAACTGCTATAAAGTCACTGCGTGGCTTGCTATAAAATCTTACTATTATCCGCCGTAAAAGCTCAGGACTTTTAATAAGGTATCGTGTTATTCTTACGGCCTGTACCAGAGGGTCGTGAGGCGAGGTCGAACTTCCAAGACACATAATTTCTTGAAAAACTTGCTGTGTATCCGATCGATACAATTTCCGGCCGATTACGTACACTTTCCTTCAACGTTCCGTTGCCCCCGTTACTCTACTTCGATGGAAATCACAAGTTCCGAGAGTTCAAGAGTCTTTCAACGCCGATCTATTACGGAGATATGCTATAGTGCCGGGTGCTCGCGTGTTCAGATTTTTCCAACGAGAAAGAAAAGGACACGATTTTCCTCGGCTAGCATGTATTCAGTGATTTTTCTTTATTTTTTTATTTTGCGGTATCGATTGTCCTTGGAATTCCTTGCGTCGTGGAATCTGGTTTCTTCTTCGTTACCTTCCTCAACGGTAATAATAATATTAATTTGATCGACAGGAGCCAAATACCTGTGTTACAGTAGTGTAACATTACCTCGTTATGATTAACACAGGAAGTGAATTTAGTCTTGTGATATTATTTACTTCATAATTATTTATTTAACCGCGATTTAGAAAACTTCGTTCATTAATATGAATAACAATAATAATGTAATAAAAATAAAATATGAATAATAAAGAAAAATATGACAATAGTACTATTCAAAATATTGGAAACGGGCATCATTCCGAAATCATTTATAGGCCATTCACGATGGTCACAAACCAGAGAGAGAGAACTTATTCATGTATACGGAAAAAAATCTTTTGTTGCATGAGTACGATAAAAAAAATCGAAAAATATAGATATGGTATAATCAAAGCAAGAAGAAAAAGTGCAGCGTGCACGATAAGTAAACTGTGAATTTTATGCATTTATGAAGGGAATGGTTACGCGAAATATAAAATAGAAACAATATAAGGAGAATAAAAGGACATAGACATGTTACTGTTAAATAGCTAAAACTATTGGGAGAAATGATATATTTATTTATTTCTTAAAATTGACTAGTAAAAGTACAACAAAAATGCAAAGTAAATATAGCGTAACTGAAGTGCAATGTAAAATTTTAATATATTGTGAAGTATCCAGTAGATGGGTACGACAGAAGAATTATCTGTTTCTGAAGTTCTCTACACTTCTCAGAGAGATAATCGCTTGCTTATCCATGATGAAACGAGGATCTCGTGATAACTCTTCAACAGCAACGCCAACTGCAATTATACGACGATAAATCGTCCCTAATACTATTCTTTACGTGGTAACAATCCAGCAAAGATTAATAAACGCTTTAAAGCACGGATATCGAGAGATCTACGAATAGACTGTCATCAAATAAATCGTCGGAGGAATAAAAATAGCAAAGCGAAGCTTCGGGAGAAGACGATTGGAGGCGTTGTTGAACGAAACACGAAGCGCAGTGAAGCAAGCGGATGTAAAATCATGTAAGCGAAAGATCGGAACAAATTCCAAGAAATTTCAGATTGTAAGAAACTTCATCGTTCCATAGATCGGTCGCCGTTGATGTATCGTCCAAATTGTATGCCGGAACTGGCGGACCGGAAAAACGATATTTCATACGCGGTTGTTTCCTACCGCGTGCATTAAGGAAGCGTATAATAACCGCAGAAAAGCGGCCCCATAGACGGCGAAACGTTACTTGATCACCGCTGAAATCTGCTGCAACGTTCGCAAAGCCTCGAGTTGCAGATTTCATTCCGCACACGGCGTGTTCACGGCGTTAACTCAATTAGCATCGTGGGGAGGATAAAGCGCGCGTTAAACTCTCATTCATGCCGATCGCGATCGCTGAAACCTTCGAACGTCATCGCCGGCGCCCTGCTCTAGCGAAGATCGAGCGGATCCCTAAAATCCTCAGACATGTTACACGTGCCTAGGCTAAGGTCCTAATTACCGAGGTTGCCCGGAATACCACCACCTTCATTTATTTCAATGAGATTCACACTAGTATGACAAAGAATTGAGAGCAAAAAAATTTTAATATAATATTTGTTAATTTAATAATTCTTTTAAAAGCATATACATATTAGGACAGTAATGTATAATAGGAAATAATCCTAATGCGATTTAAATTATAGACTGTTGTTTATTAGTCGACTGATACACTATTTATGTACTATAAAAATCGTGAGATTTTGTAAAGAGTGGATAATCGTTAACATTTCTCGTACAGTTTGAAAACAAATTCAGCAGTATATAACTGATATACTCTGTAATTAATGTAATATAACCGGTTGTTTTCATAACCTATGTTTCATATAATTTGTGTGCTTTAATAGTTTAATAGGAGAAAATTAAACCCAGTGTTAAATAAGCTTACAGTTTCGAAAATAATTATTTCGGCAATTGAATACCAGTTCGGTACTACGAAGCAGAGAGAAATCCGTTCAGAAAAATCCTGAACGATGGACGAAGTAAATGGAATTGTCTCGCTACTTAAAACAGAATCGTCAGTGATCTACCGCGGGGTTATAAATTGCTCGCTATCCTTCGCAAATCCCCTCGAGAGAATTATTTTCGTGCGAACAGTGCGGCAGCAGGTTGTAAGACCGGCTCGCGCGAAAAACTGTTCGATATCATGTTCGTCGATTATTACTGGTGTATTTCCGACGTCTGAATCACCGGTCTAAAAATATCACGCCGCGGAATGCATTTATCCCTTTACAATTCGTCCAAATATGTTCTTTGGCAGGTTGTAGTCGATCGGCGGTGGGGGCCGCGACAAAAGCCACAGTCCACAGTTAAAGATCGATTAGACGGAGGTGAAATGGATGCGGGGGCGTGTTGATGGGGCTACGCGAGGCTGCCTGTAGGGCTAGCGGCCTGTTCCTGCCGTTCCATCGTTTTATCGGGGTCACGAATATAGGGGGGATGAAAAATGCCCGTCAATGGCGGACGCTCCGCCATGTAGGTCGCCGGTGGTCAGCGTCGTTAGCGGCACGATTCCGCTTTTGTTGATCGCGACAGGTGTGATCCGCCGCTCGCCGCGTCCCTTTTCGCTGTGACAATAGGAAGCTCGAACGGAGAAGTTACGTAAACCGGCCGTCAAACTGTCGGACGCTTCCTCCGTAACCCTAATTTCTGAAACATCGGCCTGCGACCGGCTTATCGGCTCTCTCTCGGTTAAGGGTCTCAGTTACCGACACGTTTTACCCTTCAAACGGCGGATCTTTTTTTAGAAAAATGTAACTCAATACGTTTAGGATCATTCACAATTTTATTTAGCAATCTTTCCAACATATTTTTTTTAAATGTATTTCTTCTAGACTCGTAAGATTTTATATAGACATTATATTGACAATATATTTAGATTCTGGGTCCAAATGGACTTTCCCGTAAAATTACAGCATTTTAAAGTAACCCTTGTCAGTCGCATACGTCGATTCTCTAGAAAGGGATGATCCTTGAAAGCAACTAGTCGACACATCACATGCAAAATAAACAATATTAAAGCGAAGGTCGAAAGAACTGAATAGAACGTTTCCAAGCATTTTCTAAGCATTGGCGACAGTCAGTATTTATGGAAATTACCCAACAATGTTTTACAATATCCTATCAGTCATTTACGAAATTTGGAAGATTATTTTAATTCTTTAATGGAATCCTGAATTTTTGTTTCGCTACAGTGCAACTGCGTAGGTAGACCAGTTTAAGAAGCTGCGTACAAGCAATTTTGAAGTGACCAGCCAAGCCGTAAAAACAGCAATTATTTCCTATGGAAACGTTTAAAAGAGTAAAGTTCACAATACAGTATCAAGACATGAAGTTGCCAATTTGGGAAGCATGTGCAACTATATCAAAAAAAGATTGTTGTCGCTGCGAAAAGATCTAGTAAAACAAGAGGATTTAAAAACAGAGGATATAGAAAAACGGATAAGATCTAAACAATAAAATCTAGAAAAAATCTGTGATAAGATCTGAGAGGACTACACCAAAGTTTAGCAGTTGGAAGAAGAAGCTTTAATAATTCCCACCGATTATTTAATGAAATGAAAAATTATAATTGATCAATGTCCATCGCTACACTGTATCACTTGATCGGAATAAATAAAACCCGTCGTGTTAATTAATTCCAAACAGCTACAAATATTTCAACAACAATACGGTTTCTAACCCGAGGAACGACTCGATCGAATCCAAGTCGAAATTGATTCCACGCGCATCGACTGTAACAGAGTTACCGCAGGCGAGACGGAAACGGAATTGATATTGACGCGTGAAATAATAATCGCGCGAGGCGAGGTGGTTCGCCGTGGAACAGCTGACGACCTGTTTTAGCCTCTTCCTTGTTTGCTACGAAGTTGAAAAAAGTTTTCAGGTCGAACAAAGCACGGCTGTATAGAACATCAGATCGCAAATAATGCTTCAGTTCGATTCAAGCTCGTTTGTTCTTGCGACTTAACCGGCTATAGTTCTGCTCACCGGTATCCTTGCGCTTTCTCTCGTCGCGACGTCTCCCAACACGTTTCACCACCGGATTTTCCACGTGGTCGGCCGACGAAAATACGAACGACACGACCGTCGTCCGTGAACGATCGACGAATTCAATTTGAGACGATTCGCGCAGCGGTGGTGGCGCGCAATCGTCGGCTTATCAACTTAGCTTTCGTGGTCGAATAAAGAATACGCAAAGTATCCTTGTTTCCTGAGCCTATAGATTCGCGGGCGCATGCACGACTCGAGAAAAAAAATATTCTACAGCACGTGTGCGCGAGCGACAGATGGCGAGGGGAACATCGCTTTCGAATCGATTCGTTCAACACTCTCAATGTCACATTTAATAACGCGGAATGCACGACACAATCACTGCGCAGTTTTTACCGCGGGCAAAGCTCCGATACCTTTTCAAGCGTCAATATTTGCTGATTGGACGATCCCCGGTGTTTCCGCGAGCCGATTTTTTTACCGTTTTACCAGCACGAATGAATTTGTCGTGTAGGCTTTTCCGGCACGATTGCGCGCGGAAAAATAAATCGTGCCGCGGATAAACTGGTTTTGTACTCCTCTGGTTATCATTATGGTGGTTACTATGTAGAAATCAAGCTTTCTGACACTCTGTAGTTGTATTTCAAATGATAGGTATCAGCTACACCGATTTTCTTATGTATTATGAGAGAGCGCATCTTTATGCAAATCCTACATTCCTTCGGTTATTCAGTAAAAAATAAGCGTGAGAGAAAAATTCCTTTCACTTGTATGCTACGAATCCATAAACATCCGCATTCTATTCACTATGCTACAAAATATAACGTTTCAGAGACATAAGTGGACGTAGATGAATTTCGATTAAGGTGCAGATCTGTAAAATTATATATTGCACTATATACTATTTTAATTATTTTAATGTAAATATTATAGTATTTCTATAAATTTATAGCATGATTTTTTAATCATATAATAAACAATAGCAAAGTTATAAGAAAGTAATTTAGTCGCTGTCTAGTTTCCCAGACTGTCATCCAAAAATTAAAGAAAAATTCAAATCGATTAGGCCAGCTTGAAAAAAGCTACTGCCTTTTAAAAGGTGTGCGAATATTAATCACTGTATGTCTCGACAGATTGGTAAAACATAACAGGCCGTCCACAGAACCGACAAAAGCCACCCCCGAGACGTTAATCGGCCGTAACCACCAGCGGCTCGCTGATTAATCACCGTTGTCTGGTGTTTTCTTTTGCAGCGTGTGCTCGCAACGACCATCGCGGGAGGAGGGGGTAGGTGAGGGTCGGCAGGAGCAGCAACAGCACAGGACAGGGGAGGTGTTCCCGGACCTCGAAAGCTGGGGCACCCTGACGCGGAGGTCCTGGCGGAGGAGGTGGCACGCAGGAGAGAGGAAAGAAAGGAGGTGACCATCTACCCCACATGGACGCCACCCCCAAAGGACCCCCCGTACCCCCCACACCGGACATCCTGTCATCATTATTTAGCCGCGGAATATCCGACCTGAACTTGACGCGTCGTGGTCAGCGTTACCGTCGTCTATCGGGACATCATCCGTCGCTTGATGCTGGTCGTACGACGGAAACGACCGCCTACGCGTCACCGTCGTCATCATCCTGCACGTGCCTCTACCGTCTTTCACGGTGCGAAACGAACCAACCGACGAGGCCTCGCGGTCCAAGCCGCGTCCCGAAGATCAGACCAGGCCGCAGGCGAGGCTCGAACGTCGTCGTCATCACGCTTGAGAGCGATTCGACAGCGACGCGCGAGAAGTCTGAAGAGAACCATAATAGTTTCCGGTGTCGATCAGGGTCGGGAACCAGAAGGCCGGCGTCGGACCACGGCACGTCGACTATTCTAACGATATTACTATACCTCCCGTCGACCGCGGACAGGAGAACAACAAGATCTACGTTTTTTACCCCCGTTTTTACACCAAGGCCAAGGTGCCACGCGTTTGATGCATTTTATACGACAACGCCAGCCGACGACCAACCCCATCGCGCCAGGAAGCTACGTCTTTTGAGAGGCGTCGACTTTCCCGTCAAACATATCTACAGACTCCGTCCAGAAGCGCCTAACTCTGTGCCGCAGCCTAACCGAACACGCGAACAATGTCGCGCAGCGCTGCCACGCGTCCTATGGAAGGTGAGTGGAGTATCTGGTCCCATTTCATTAATTAATTGCTATGCACCGCGCGGACGGAGATCATCGCGCGCTTAATCTCCGACACCTGATGGTGCCGACGCATTCTCAATATGATAATTTTGTTACGATCAATGATTCTCATTCCCGGCGGTGTTGCGCCGGTGAGCGCGTGCTCGATGTGATTAAGCAGTAATAGATTGTATGCAAATCGTTAGCATATTCGCTTGGGAGATTCGGAATAAATGGTACAGATAGATCAAATCGAATCGTTTTATTATCTTTGTCTAGAATTCGTTAATCTCGTCGACGATTAATCCGTTGTTCACCGTGTTAGATCGAAGTTCGTCACGTGGGAACCACGTGTGCAGATTTTCTCTACGCGAAGAAATCGTTTATTTGTCTTCGGCAGACTAATCTCCGCGGTGTTAGTTTAATGAAAGTAATGAACGTTTCGTCACGCGAAAATAATCAAAACATTCTCACCGTCCGCTCTATGTGTGAACGTTTCGCGACCGCGTCGTAGCTTCGGTTAGATCAATGATTGGGGGTGGGAGATGTTTATCAACCTTTTTCAGCCGGATGTCCGCATACCGACGGCATTAGAACTATACATCTTGTTCTAAAAGTGACATTCGTGTGATTCGATTGTAAACGTAACGATAGGTTGGGATATATTGTGCATTTCAATTATTATTTAAATCTTTAGCACGTAATCCATTTCTACCAGGAGAACTTTCTTACTAGTTCTGGAATTCTCAACCATAGAGGGTTTATAAATTAAAATGTTTGTAGCGGTAGGATTTCACAATATAGCGCAGTACAACTCTCCCTCGATTTAGTAAACTGACATTTTTGGACAGGCTTGAAAAATTATTGTATATATTAATAAGAGATATTAATAAAACTTTAGGTAGCACAGTGCTGAAATAATGATAACCATAAGTAATAAAACGTTAACAGTTCAGTAATAAAACAGAACTAATCGTTTCCCTTAATCTAAAAATTTCAGTCCGTTCTAATAAGGGTGTAAAATCATAATACAGAAAGATTTTCTTATTAAAACAATAAAACCAATAAATCAAGTCAGCCGTCTGATAGATGTCTACAATAGTCAATACCTATTTCGTTACCTAAAAATGCAATTATCATTTCTACTTTCAATAAACTGTAAATAGCACAAAAAAGATTCTAGTCTCGTAAAATCCGCGATCAGTGAAAGTCACCAATTCGCCACGTGCGCATGGAAGCGGCAAGGGGTTGATTCGAGGAAATCAAATCGATCAGCTAAATCGGAGGATAACTGTTGTTTCGCTAGTTCACCGGCGGACGAACGCGGAGGGTGAAGAAGCCAGCGTAGTTTCTGGCGATCGTAAACGTAGCAACCCTCTTTATCCCCGAACGGTGGCGGAACAGCGTCGGCGTCGGTGGTTGGTTTCGTTTGCGACGGCACCACCGGCGCTGACGACTTGTGGCGCCGTCAAGGGACGACGCCTCGAAGTCTCTCGACGATATCATCGAGCAATAGCTGGTCCGTCGACTCGACTCGACTCTTCACCGTGCTGTTCGAAGCGTGAAGCACGCCGTCGTGTGCGACGGGGCACCCTCGTGCAGTTTGCGTGTGCGAACCCAAAGGAATACATATACGGTGCGTGTCGCTGGTGAATCTGGTGTGTCCAGTGGAAATCCCGTGGTGTGTGTCGGTCTTGCGGTGCGGCACGGGAGGACCACCGCGGTCCCCGTGCCTTTAGGGCCGTGTGTCACGCGCGATGATTATGGTGACGGTAGTGCTGACAGTGGCGGAAAACACGGGACGCCGGTGCCGATGGTCCACAGGAGCGGAGACGACGAACGGTGGACGCCCAGCGCGCACCGGCTGATCATTCTCTCCCCGCGGGACACGGAAAACGCATCGAAAACTAGCCGAAAACTGGCCGCAGAGAACACGGAGCGAGACTTGATCACCGTCTACCTCGCACCCCCCTCACGTTTCTGTCATCGACGAGCACGACGACGACGACGACATTCTGTGCGGCACACGCTCCGGTTTCCTCGGTCCTCGTTCTTTGTTAGCCTGTCCCACGACCGAAGGAACTACCAGCATCCCTCGTCGAACGATCGATCGCATGGTTTCGAACGTTTTTACATGCGTCGACCGAGCGTTCCGTGGCTGCTCGTAAAATCCGCGTGAAACGGCCTCGATATGCTCTCCCGTCAACGACGATCGTTATAACGACGTCGCCCTCGTCGACGCGGCCGCCGCTTCGACCGCCTGTATACCCTTCCACCGACTGCGAAAACAACGAGGTAACCCGATTCATTTTCGAAACGGAACGAAGGTCGTCAAAGCGTCTTCGTATGCTGGTTGCGTGGGTCGTGTGTCCATGTACAAGTGTCCGACACGCTGAGACGTGGTTTTCGATGTGTGTGCGAGAACAGTGTAGTATCGTGTGCCCTTGTACGTGCGCGCGCGAGACCGTCGATGGGACGAATTTAGGGAGCGATTTTGAATGATGTATCGGTCGTCGAGGACCATGAAATCGTTGAAACGGCGAGTAATCGTCGATACCGACGAAGACGATCTGTGTCGATGGCAGCTCGTCGACGGACGCCGATGCCGGTAATCGTTTCCGACGATTCACCAGGAACTTAGATAAATAGGGATCCCGTGAAATTCCAAAAGAGAGAACCAAGGGTCGGCGGTACGTGCGTCGAAATGTATCGTCGTGTACTTGTTGTGATCGTAAACTCATTGACGGTGGACGTTCTTTTCAGCGCACGGCTGTCCGATCTTTCTTTTGTCCACGCGTCAATAGGATGAGACATCTCTCGTAAATAACGTGGCAGTCCATCCGTTCGTTTCGTCTCGTTTGGTTTCGTTCGTTCGTTCGTTCGTTCGTTCGTGCACCCGTTCGTGTCTCGACGCGTACCGTTGTGTACAGTCGCGCATTTAGAACGCGGTCAGTCCCGCGTTATTAAATTCCCCGCGAACGAGGTTAGTTTTCCATCTATATTAGCATTTTATCGATGCCTGTAATGGGCGAGGAGAGGAGGCGATGGGTGGAACGAACGTTCAGGATCGCCTCTGCGAGAGCACCTTTGACGCCGGGGACGTCGCCCATTCAGTAATTTTCTAAGCGAATGTAAACTCCGACGTAAATTACTTGCTCGGGGCTGGGCTCTCGTAAACGAATGAAAACTGCTATCGTTGATTCGCCGCCGACCCCGCGGACAGCTCTTTAATTGCGTGCGCCCAAGGGGGCTGGGGAGGGGGGCACAGTCGAAGTGGACAATACGAAAATATCCGGGGAGAAAAATGTTTAAGCACGATATCAAGTTCGATCGCCGTTCGATTCGGGTCAATTGAAATGTTTTCGAGGACACCGACGATGGATGGGTAAATATTTAATCAACTAGTGGCGCGTCGCGAGAACCGTTAATTGTTTCTTCTTTCGTGGTTTCTACGGAATCTTAGCCATTACCGGCGGAATGCTCTTATCAATGTCGAAGTGGAACACCGTTCAGACGTCACGCAAAATAAATACACTCCCTGACGTTGTTGTCTGACACCTTAGAAGACCGCACATACTTACAACATAGTTTATTCAAAAAAGCTTTCTTCAGTGGAATAATTAATACATCTAAAAATTACAAAGCTGGTTGAAATGTAACATAACGTGAATTGCACCGTAAAAGGTGCGCTTCCTGTTATCATATAATGTATAATATGGTATATGTAATATATCATGAATTTAATTCCACAAATGCAATTGATGAGATAGAAAACGTGTTAATAACAACACTGTATATATACAGGAAGAACGTGTTATTTTTCAAGGCACAAATTGGTACGGTTCTACGTAACGTATTACACATAGTATTGCCGGAGAGTGTACGTCGTACATCTTGCTGCGCTGTTAATTTGTCCTATGATAACAAATTGCCAACGCGACAGATAAATTGAAAGACTCTGTTACTCGAAGTATTAAACGATAGAGAATTCTCATTTTCTAACCGACCAGATGAGGTAGCACAAGTGAGGGCATCGGGTTTTTCCATGAATTCTAGAGAGAGAAAACGCGTTGCCGTTCGTCTATTTACGTAGATATGCAACGAGCAGGATTTAATGAATGCTTACACTTTTAATTCGAGCAGATAAGGACTGCAAGGTCCGCAGTAACTACGATTTCAACGTCGTTTTCTTATTATCAGTTTCCTGTTAATATATCGACGTGTTGTTCGC
Organism: Augochlora pura; assembly: GCF_028453695.1. NCBI lineage: Eukaryota > Metazoa > Arthropoda > Insecta > Hymenoptera > Halictidae > Augochlora > Augochlora pura. The sequence goes on along the minus strand of NC_135773.1, from coordinate 9,267,231 downwards.
GTTCTGCGGTATTGTTCGAATGCGTCATCACCGAAAAACGTTCGGTTGTTTTTTTGGTGAGCGGCGATCTTTCCTTGAACTTTCATGCAGTCGTTGCAGTCACCTATGCGTCGGTCACCGGTGACCGACATGTGGCCCCGTCTGTTACATACACTCGCATAATTGCGACTATTTTTAATAATGTCAAGCAACGAGCGAAGTGCACTAACGACGATCTAATAATTGCTTAGACAACACTACAGTGCAATCTGTTGGAATACAAACGACTGGATAAAAATTGCCAATCAACGAGCATAATTTAATATCATACGGCGATATGCGCGTGGTTAAATGTTTTCCTGGTAGGAAAATTGGATAATGTCTTAATCGAAAAACACTCGACGCGAATCGTATAAGGCCAATCACGGTAACGACCCTACACGAGCAAATAAATCGAAAATGTCGAATAGATATTTTTTCATAAAACGCACCGTTTTCAAGCTAATTGAGTTCGAATATCGGCCGGGTGCACGTGTACTCGAGTGCATTACTACCGGCAGCGTCAAGAAGCGACCCCCTTACCCCATGGTACTCTTTGAGCGTTGAAAACAGCGCTCAAGTGCGCGTGCACTTGACCAATATTTAAATTTAATTGTCTCGTGAACAGAGACTTTTTCCGCGCGCATGTCGTTATGGACGTTTTCACCATATTTCTCTTGATCAAATGATCGACTCTCATTGATCCACTCGAAAAATTTGATTTGATTATTCGATCGAACCGTGCACGTTCAATGAAAATAATTTGGAAGCTCCGCTAATCATGAACTCTTTTGTAAACCCTTTATTTTCAAATTTTATACGATGTAAAATCGAAAAATAGATATGTAATTTATCCATTTGCACGGAAGAGCTCAACATAAATTTAAATAATACAATTTATAGAGGAATTCTTCACAGATTTCGTTACATTTAAATAGCTCAGCGTTACCAAAAGTCGGGAGATCGGGTACTGTAGCGAAAGGCGAGAAGTTCGGTTTGTTTTCGGATAGCCACGTGTATCCTGAATCGTAGAATATTTATTTATCCGGGTAGAAATATCGATTAGCGTAGCTCGTGTACGTTCTACGAACGTAGAACACCCGTCAATTACAAACGACATTCAAGGAAAACGAACTTCTAATTGAGAATACAATTGCCGGCAGATTGCGACGTAGAAGTCGCTCCATGAACGTACTAGTTCTTGGTGGTTTCGATTTGTCAAATTTAAACACGACCCACGACTGCGCAAATAATGCGTTCCGGCGCAAACAGCGCGACTCGTGTCACCCTTATTTTAGCTCTAGAATTATAAAAAATTCAGCGACTTCCTACTGCAGCGGGGCATAGTCGTGCGATATATCGTCGTGCATGCGCCGCGAAACGTGTTTTCGAAGGATTCCTACGGGGAGGACCCGTTCACGTTTGTACGTCTTCAGCTCGTTTCCGGTTTCAAGACTCACTAAACTCGCAACGTGATATCCAGTGTTTCTCGCGCGTATTAAATTCCATTGGGAACAGTCGCGATCAATTTTTGGATGCGACGTTCGCCGCGGTCTTCCCGGTGGAAGTCGATGCCGTGATTCTTGCCAAGCTGGGAGGGGTTGGGAACATTATTTGCCGCGTATCACAAAAATGGAGTCACTACGGATTGTAATAACTTTTTCTATATGTTCGTGTCAGATCTAATTTTAATTTTCTTATGCTTTATCTATTTATTACATTTTCTTTGACGATTATCAAATAAAACACATCACGAAACTACTCTTAGTTTGTATTCTTTTTACACTATATTACATAAATTTTTGATCTCGAAGTAATGCAAAAATTAATGCAAAGAAAATGTGTAATTGGATTAGCTGGATTTTAATGAAAACAAATTACCAATTTAAAAGTTGATCTTTATTAAATAGAATTTATTATAAATCAGACATAATTTCATAATTATAATCAAGGAGAAATAGGTGAACAAGATATGGAAAGTACAACGAGATTTCTCGTAGTTTCCTTCATAAATTGCTCGCCCATAAAAGTCTATTGGCAATTAATAGCGCGGTACTGAATTATTAATCTCTGCCACGTGACCTAGTGCAGGCATCGTTCCACTGACCGTATCGCATGAAAGTGGTATTGAATGAAGGTCTATAAACGAAAATCGGGAATCTTAAAGTCGTTTCACTTTCACCGTTTCAATGCTTTAACACGATAACCACTGATCTATTTTCCGTCTACTATTAAAGTCTCGTTTCTCGTAAAAGCGTAAACAAAGTAGAGAATAATTTTTACCACAGATATTCTTTTATGTGGATCCTGCACGTAAAATCCCGTTGCACTGTTTTCTTAAATTAGAAAATCTATTTGCGTGCGCAATTCATCAACTCTAGGAAAAGAAAGTTTAAAGCTTAGGCAAATAAGCGTGCACGATCGTTCAATCTTAGAAAGATTAAGCAACTCACCTTCGTGCACATAAACATTCGTTTTTAGTGTTTCTTTACGAAAACTTAGAAACTAATTATAGAAACTGAACTAATAGTAAATCACTTAAATTTCCGGAAATTCACTTTTTCCTCACGTTTAAAATGGTTTCTCCTTTCAAAACTATAGCGATACGTTTTAAATTATTATAAAAGTGGACAGCGCTTGTTTAAACCTCCCTCGTGTCAACGACTCGCATAATCTCTTCTTAAACTTATCGCATCTTACCTTCGGCTTTAATCCTCTGAGAAGGAATGTCGACGTTCGGGCGACAAGACTGTACATCTTATTTCAAAAGTTCCAAGCAGACCATTTGATTATTAGACTATGAATTTTATGCGTTTATGATAAACGTTGATAGGTTCAATCCAAAACTGTGAAGATATTGGAAGAATTTGAAATCGCTATTGCACTATTGTTGCTTTAATAAAACCATCAAAAGGAACGATTCAATTTCATTTAATTTCAGTTTCATTTCATAGGTTCACTATTTTATATTTTACGTATTCAATTTTGCGATAAATGCATAAAACCCGCAGTCTATCTAATACTGGAACTTACCAAGTCAGTGAAAATTACCTATCTCTAATTTTCTCTTTTACAGTTTTTGATATTATAAAGATATTTCTAAGAGATATTATAACATAAATCATATGAAATCTTGGCATTGTTATATTTAGGGCTCAGTAGACGTAGTGTTACTTTCCCAATAGTCTTACATTTTGTGGACCCTAACACAACTACGAGTGTAGGGAAACTAGCAAATGCAAATGAATGATCAAATCGTAACAAATTATTCTAACATCCACCCAACGTGACAAGAATTAATTATCAATGCTTCCGTCGCATTGGCATTTAACCACCATGTCGATTCGACAACCATTTAGAAGGAACGAATTACAAAGGGGACGGAACCTCAAGATAACCATCAATTCCGAATTTTTAACGAGTCCACATAAACGTCCGCAGCGTGGCGCAGGTTAACAAAAGGGAACAGCGATCCGAGCTTCGGATAACCAGAACGACGCAATTAAGAGGACATTTCTCGTTTGTATTGATAACTGAAATGACTGGATTAGTGCCAAGCATCGGATTTAAGGCCAGCAGCGTCGCCGCCGTACGTAAAAACTCGCCGCGCGTCGCGGAGGGGCAGAAGTTTCGCCGTATCCAAGGGATGGATCTTTAACGCGTTTGTTCCTTCGTGGAACTTGAGCTGTGAATTATACATACAGTGATTTCTGATACGTTCTGGCGGAAGAGTCTCCAGGCATCGTCGATTGAACCAAACGGGATAAGACGCGTTATTGATTCTTCTTGTTGCGAGCGCACCGGCACGATAAATTCTATTTTTTTGGTCGCCTTTTTGCGAACCGCTTGCTCACTTGCTTGCTTGTTCTCGCGAGTCGAGAAATATCGCGCCGGAAAAGAATCGGATCGGTTTTGCGCGACCCTTTTGTTTTTTCCTGTAATAGATTTACGCGGGCGCGATTTCTCATCTTTCACCGCGGCGAATCGGACGCGGACGATCCACGGTAGTCTGGAACGCGCTGAGCGAAATCATTTTTGTCGTTGTATATTGTGGGTATTCAGGGTGAATCATATAACTTTAAAATTGTATATCTAATTAAAAAGTGATAAATATAAAAAGTAGAATTGTAAGGGGCAATAGGTGATGATGTATTCGCACTTTTTGTAAATAGTGTACTGTGAGAAATTTCAAAATCAACTTCCTGTTTTTAGATGGACAAGTATCATCCTAAAAATATCAACATCTTAAAATTTCGTTAGCAACTAGAGTTGGTTGATCATTTTTACTTATAAATTAATATTCTTTTCGTGTACTGTAAGAATCCGTAAAAATTGAGTTACGTGCACCTGTGTACGTTGGACCACGCAACTTTCACGTTATTGTTTTATCCAACGAACGGAGGAGTGCACAATTGCGTGAACCGCCCTGCACAAAGATGAAAATTACTCTGCCCGCGGCCAGAAAATGGCGTTCCAGATCATTGCGCGATCGCGACGCGAGTGTTCTCGAGAACAGGGACCGCAGTTTATTTCGCGGCGAAGGAAAAGGACGTGGAAAGGACAGAAAGAGCCGTCCGGAGGATTCCCCATTATCGTGGAGACGACCGGCAGCAATTCCGCGGGAAATTACAGGCGGCGAAAGTAAATCGCGGAACAGGCTCTTATTATGAGCGCGTGCTCGCGTCAGAAGAACGCTTACCGATGCGAGAATCCTCGGTTGGTTCTGGATCCTCGGTCGGAACGTTGTTCTCGCATCGGGTTCGAAAGTTCGGCTCTTCCTGTGGCACCAGCCGGGGCTCGCTAAATTCCCGCGGAAACCGCGCAAATATTTAATGGAACGTAGATGCTCCGCGCCGTTCAACCAGCCATCTCTAACCTCGCGTGTATGACGCGAGACTTCTTCTACCTTTTTTTTTTCTTTAAATACGAGAAGCCGTTTTACGCGGAGTTAATAATAGATCTGCCTTTTATCTAGGGCTGAAAATAACGTTGCTCGTTTGAACCTCGAGTTGTAAATATGGCCGGGCCTGGTAAGCAATGTGATACTTTTCTGTCGGAGGTGGTGGGTTTTTGCTTGGCTTTTTGTTGGAATTTATGTTCGGATAAAGGCTGTGACAGAATTGAAGTAATTTTGTTAATTAGACCGAGACTACGGTGGTCCTGCGAACCTCTTTGACTTCGTTAGATTCTTGAAACCTGGCTGAAGTTGTGCATTGTAATTAGACTGCAAGTTTTCACGCGTTTAAGGTGTTTCTGCAGTTTTATGGCGGTTAATTCATTTTAATATTATGAATATCTAGACTGACTAATATCTTACTGCATATATTTATGCAAAGTAAAATACTGCTACGTCAACTGCAAAAACTGGAATTAGATAACAATATATTGCTCTATTTAATAATATCAATGTATCAAAATTAATGTGACGTTATTGTTAAACTATTTTAATGTCTTCGTATGTTTTGTATTTCATCCACTGATTTTTTATTCTAAATGTATAAAGTTAAAAGTGCAGTTATAAAAACCATTCTCTTTCGTCGTAAAAGAAATATTGATCCACTGCTTTAACATTAGCTTACTGCGATTTAAAAAATTTGGTTGCCAGGTCGTCAAGGGTATATCGTGTAGCCGTGTATTCTTATCGCAGCCTCGGTGCTAAAGAACTTTGGAAACTTTGATTTTTGGTAACTAAGTAGATCGACAAGTTTGATAGGAACTTGTAACGGCGTTACACGCTCACAAGGTAACGAAAGAGAGTTTAAAAATGTCCCGGTAAGTACCCTAAGCCTGTAACGTGAAAAATAAAGTAGAATCACTATCTCAACCTCTGGAATCGGAATTTTTCTATTATCTGAATAGACATTTAGATAACTACGTTCATTAGCAATTCTTCGTCCTTAATCATTTTCCTGAAAGAATGAAACAATTTTTCAGTTTCTTTAAAGTCTTCTTTCGCTTTCTTTCCTGGATATTCAGACCAGAAGGACCAATTGTCTCAATTTAGAAGAAATTAATTCAAATATAATTTTCCTTTGTACACAACTCATTGACATTATTAAAACAAGAAAGACATTTCCATCTAACTTGGAATTCTTGTTACTATTATTATCGTTAAAAACGAAACCTCCCACGTAATATTTTTATTCTTGATTGTCTTACTTCCAGACATAGAATTTTCCTGACCCAATTTATACCATAAATTGTAAAACGTTCTGTACGTGTATTATTATAATCTGTATACTAGCTTTACTTTGTTAATCCCTGCTATTGGCAACTAATTTTTTCACTTAATTCTATTTTCCTTCTATCGTTTTTCTGTGTTTTCGTAAGTTACAATCCTTTAGAGACTTAACGAAGGTATGCCACAAAATTTCGACGATTTATGTCCACGAGAATAGGCGTTTCGTTGGATTGTGCGCGGTGGAGGAATCTCCACGTGAACATACATGTGGGGAACACGCGGGGTCGCGTTTTTTCCATGGAGGCTTTACGGGAGAATCGAGGTTCAATATTGGCCGAGTGCGCGTGCACTCGGACACAGTGGGACGACGGTGTTCGATTCGCCGGCCGTGGGAGTGTCGGTGGCGGATTCCTTTCAACCCATGGACACCCAGGAGTGACCCGACCGTGCCCTCACCGGTGCACGCGCACTCCGCTCGATATTTAAACTCGATTTTCTCGCGAAACCAAAGGCTCTTTAAAGAAAAAATGGCGTTCAGCGAATTCCGGGCGGCTTTTCGCACAGTAAATTGATGCATCCCCCGGCTGGAGTCTCTCTTTGCCCTTTGAAGCCGGATGTCGGTGCATTGACGACCCTCGACACTCTGCACGCCTAATTCCTAAAATTCCGGGCAAGTAGGTCCGATATTGGATTCGCTGAAATCGAATATTTAAATCGCGGATCTCTATGGAAATGTTGTAAATGTTAAAACTGAAGGGTTGTTTCGTCTGTCAATTGAAAAACTACCCGATATGACAATAAAGTAAAGGGTGTCCATTTTTGAGCCGTGAAGGGTTAATATTATTTAAAAGTATTGGTAAGAGCAACCACTGTTCTCCTCAATATTTGTTCGACTCTGAGGGATCTTTTAAAGCAGCGGTTTCGCCACATACGCCGTGTCAAAGGTCAAACGTAGTCCCAAAACGCTGCCTGTTCGTGAATTCTGAAGATATTAAAAAGAAACTTTCAGCGGATATACTTTCCTGAATGCAGAATGCGTGACCTCACATCCTTATTGCATCTCTGACCTCGATGTTTCACTCGGTGCTCCCGTCCTGAGCGAGATCATTTCCAGGGGCGGATCTTCTGCGACATTTAAATAGTCGATTTCGTAGAAACGCGGCAACGAAATTTCGCGACAGCGAGTTCGGACAACGCAAACGTTGTTTAAGAGCGATAACAGCGAGCAGAAAGAACGGCTAGTGGTTCGCAGTGAAAAAAGTATAAGTCGCGTTTCAAAGAAGTGCTCGTAAGAGCAATTAAGTTTTACACCGTCCTTTTTTGCAAACGCTCTGCTCCACGTGAGGGAATTAGTTCTATGACTTCTACTTAAGGCGTAGAATCATCTTTTCCTGCCCAAGTTGGGGACTTTCCGACGCCTTCGTTGAGAATTAATATTTTTACAACACCGAATTATCTCCCGACGTTATCGTTAGACTGTGGATTTTATACATTTATGGCAAAATGGTGCAGTTATAATTTAGAATAGTGTAAGAGTTGAATGAATTTTAAAATGCCAATCTTTAAAATAATTTTAGTTCTTATTTCAGAGTTATTTTTTATATCATTTCTTTTAGCTTTCTTACCACGGTCGACTTAAAAACGAAAACACGTTTCACACGTGATCTTGTTAGTTTCAAATATCATATTTTTATGGATCCTGCCCAACGTCGAGCAATAAAACAAAAATACCGAACGACTCTTGGAGCAGCCATTGCGGCATAAAACTTGCATGAACAATGGAAATTCCCAAAATTCTCTTGTTTACACCATCCGTTACTGAAACGATTCTGCATACCATTTTTTTTTCTCGCAATATTATTCTCGCTTCTGTTGAGAGAACATTCTTATTTATCTGTCTGGCAGAAATCGATTTCCCTCGCCGTTAATATGTAGTTCGGAAGGGAGATCCTTTTTAATGAATTGCAGAAGTTGCAGCATTCTAGTGCTTCAAACTTCGAAGTTGTTCCCTCGAAAGTTGCTTTTCATGTTGCATGTTTTCAACACCTAATAACAAAATAAACAACCACGTCGTCTGAACTTATAGCTCTTTCGGAAAAATTTTACAACTGTGATCCGGTCATGTGGCATCCGTACAAATGTTAAAATTAAAATGTTAAAAGCAAACTGTAAATAAGTTCTGTTAATTACCGAGGCTTCGATTTGCTTTTGGAGGTGAACTCCCAGAAAACTGTCTAGTTAAAGGATAAATACATTCATTTATTCATTCAGTAAACTGTTCTAGAATTAATGAGGTAAACAATGGTAGAAAACGGGATTGCTGCGAATACCATGACATTTTATCGTTCTTCAGTTCTGTATTGTCGTAGGATACTGCTTTTGAATTTTAAGCACGACGCACCCTCATCACTGCAACCCCCCTAAATGTAGCGTTTCTGGCGGTACATTATTAAAATGCAAGGGTTGCTTTAAAGTGCTGTAACTTTACGAAAAAAAATCGCAGCAGAGTTTCTTCTTTTGTAAATTAAAGAGGAAGGATTAAACTTTACTTGATTGCAGACTGCATCAGCGGGAAAAATTCTACAAAGCCCATGCATTGCGTAAAACATGACAATTTTTAATATGTCGAACTTGGTAATTTTTAGTACGACAAATATGGTCTCACATTTAAATGGTTACAGCGGTGTGTTTGCGTCAAATTTAAAATCGAAAAACAGTATTTTAAATATTGTTTTAAGAAGCTTCAAGCTTTAATTTGAAAACAAGACCATCATCCTGCGATGATTTCTTGCGGAATCATCGTTGATCAAAATCGACTAACTTTTATCTAAAATTTCTCTACGCAATGATTTTTTTAAGCAGAGTATATGATAAAGAAGTTCATCTAAAAATAGTTATCCTAGAAACAATTATTCATAATATCAGGAAATACAAAGTACAGTATCGGGAACCACTCGTTTGGATCAATTTGGTAGTTTTAGTGTTAACTCTAGCGTCTCAAAATGCGATGCCGAAAGGCCCGCAGTCCATCAAACATTAAAAATCAATATCCGCGTGGTTATTGGAAAGACTTCTTCGAATAAAATCTCGACGAACAAAAGCCGGGGAAGTTTCATCCGCGATTCGAATCGACCACCGTGCAACGCGTTCAGATTTTACGCGCAGTGCACTCCGCGGCACTAAAATAGTTTCGGCTTGTGGAGAGAGAGTGCGGTTTTCGCGTGTGCGGTTCGCGGACGAAGCGTCTAAACTTCGCCGGGAAAATGATTTTCCGCGAAGAAACGCGAGCCGCCTTGCCTTTTGAGAACCGCGGGCTTACGTAAGAGCGAGCCATTACCGCGGTCTTAGGAGATCGGAGACGGTGGTGTCCGTCGCCTCGATCTCCATCGGCTCGGTTCTCTGGAAATCTCGGAGCCGGAGGAGCGTGTAGATAGACGCCGAGGCCCGTTAAGATTTCGAGGAAGTGCACACACCGACGGGTATTTTCGTTCGTAGACGCCCAAAGCGGCTTGCTCGCGAACGCTGACATCATTCGTGCATGTGGAACCAAGGACGCCGAAGAAAACACCGCTCGCGAAGGATGCTTGCTGCACGATCGTCGTCGCTCGATCCCGTCGCCGCGATCCTCCTACGTTGATAGTGGCACTTGTTTACTCTCGTTGTCAGTCCCGTTTCTCGCGTAAAATCTCCTGATCGGTTTCCCCGTTTTTTGTTTCTTCTTTTGTTCGAAGTTGCCGATCGATTTTCTGCTCCGAGCATGATAATTCGCACAGTAGAATGTAAACGTTTTTTTCTCGAGTAGGATAAAGTTAAATTAGAGTTAAAATACAATTTATAATGAATAGATACCATTAGTAACAGTGCTGGGTTTTTTCTTTGTCTTCATAACGAATATCGAATTTTTAATCTATCGAATGATTAAGAAAATAAGTAAATGTCTATGTAGTTTCTACATTCTGTAATTAATGAAAACAATTTTTATTTTGCATAAAAAACCACAGTCTATTCATAACCATTATCCATAACTTTTTGTTGGTCTTGCCTCCTCAAATTTGTATCTGTAATTTTTTTTCCATTTTAAGTTTTATTATTTCATCCGTCCTTGCATGTCTGCTAGCATATTATTCTCTCTCAGTCTCTCTCTGTCTTTCACTGTAACAAAGGGTTTATATTCCATTGATAAATATAATTATTATTACTACTATTGTGTAACCAGAGCCTATATACGTCAATTGTAATGGCTATCTATACCGAACGAACATTCATTATTGTCGTTAACAAAAAACTATTTCCGTCGTTAATCACGACTGTTGATAACCTACAATATATAAAAAAAACGTCCAATTTTTACTAATCATTCCATTTTTTAAATGTCCTTTAAAATTTAACGATGACTTTACCCCGTAAATAAAGATCAATTGGCGAAATAAATGTAGGACGCGGGAGGTCAGATCCCGAAGTCATTCTGCAGAGTAGCATTTAGTTTAGTCCAAGGCTCCGAAGCAAACACATCATTCCGGCGAGCAACCGTCTCCATTGAGTCAACAGAGTTGTTGATTCTACACCGTGCGCGAAACAAGCTTCAGCAGAAACTTGCAACAGCTACCGGGTTGCCGCAATCGTTTCTATAAGTTCTTTTGATCTTGCCGCATCGCGCCAGGACGAGGCGTCTATCGAGGTCTTCGTCTTCTATGAGATCCCGAAGAATCTCTTTTACTTACTTCGGAACGCTACGAGGGGTGCAGACGATCTGTATTGCTTTAACCCCTAATCGTATCATTTTCTTTATAATTGAAGCGAGTAGAATCTTCTGTAATTTCTTAAAAGAAAAAGAATTAGTGAGGTATTTTTAAATATCCTGAAAATGTGACAAATTAATAGATAAGACAATTTAACTGAGGATGACAGAATTTAGCGGTTTAATAGTCTCGCACCTCTCGCAAATATTTTCGCGAATTTTCGCACGTTGCAAGGTGCAAAAATTAAAGCGTCAGACGAACGTCTCAAACTGATCGAACGTATATCGATCCATGGTAGATGACCGATTTCCCCGCGAGTAATGCCACAAGTGCAAAATTCATATGCAACCGTTCGCAGGCTCGCGTTTACGTTTTACGATCGGCCAACGGACATCGTTAAACTCACGGACAACTCTTGAAATTGGCAAATTTCACGGCACATTCGAAAGACGAATCAACCCTGAGTGGTTTCCGAATTCATTCAAACTGCTAAACGAAACATTTTAATTTCAATGAAAGATGCTACAAGTTGTTTCAAAACTATACCACTTTGAAATAGTGCTTGCTATCCACTATAATTACAGAAACCTAGAACACCCGAATCGAACAAGTCCAGTCGATGTTCCAACAGGAACATCCTATATTTTCTAAAATATAGTGTAATTTAAAGATTTTTAATTACACCGATGTAATTCTTTTGCTGTAATATAGAATGGGTGCGTTAATAGATATCCACCATACGTAGTTGAATTAGATGAACAAGATGATAGTCTGAACTATGTCGAGTTAATTATACCCTAAAAATGATCTATTTATTTAGATAATATATACAGTTGTACAAATTATTATAGACTTCAAACAACTTTTGCATTTTTTCTAATATTTATACAAACTACATTAGAGATAATAGAAAATATAAATACACAAATATAGCTTTTATTTGCTGTCTGTTTAAATATCAGAAAATAATTAAAAGTTGCTTCGAGTCTGTTTAAGACTAAAAAATATAATAGCAAATAATAATAGAAACCTGGATCAGTACTTTGTAACGAAATACTGCAGCTTTAAAACCGTTGGGGTTAATTTGACTCCACACAGTTCGCGGAAGGTTAAACAAAGGAATACAACTTATGAAAACCTGCAAGGCGGTTCCGCCGGCAAGTAACATCTTATTCGACGAAATTCGACATTTTTCTGTTCGCGTGACGCAGAACACGCGCTCTTATTTTAAACTCTGTGGCGAATACGCCCGTCGCGGGACAACCATGTCAACAATGGGCGAGTGTTTCTTTTGGAATCGAAAATAACACGTTGCTTTCTTCGGTCGGTTCTCATCGACGGTCACGGCTGACGCGCATTCATCGGCACACGATATCATTTGTCAACGAGGCCCGTCTCCCCTTATTATAATTATCCGTGAACAGGACACGCGACCAGTGTTTACAGAGAAATAAGTTATGCAAGAGGTGGGGTAGGTAATGCATGCGCTAGGAGTACCGCAGAGCGGCTCGGCACGTTTACTAGATGAATATTGTAATTTTGCATTGCAATCAAACCGAAATGCATTTTTTAAATTTTCGTTATAGCTTGAGGCATAGGTAATTGGAACATTTAAATTATTTCTGTTTTATATCAACGTTCAGAACATATTTAGTTTTGTGACTAGAGAATTAAAAAATATGAAATGCATGGCAAAGTCAACTTTTGCTTGAACTTTAGCAGAAAATCTAGTAAGTGAACGACAAATGCCGCTTAATGTGTAACTGGGTAGTCCGTATAACTGGAAGCTTTACCCTGTCGCGTGACCGGGCCCGATTTCTTTTCAGAAACCCCCTTGAACCTCGCGAGAAGCCCCTGTGCGATGCTTCCCATCGTCGGCGATCTGAAATGCTCGAAAGTTTCGCGGTATCGCCCCGATATCGTCACGTGACAGGATCGGAGCTGGTCGCCGGAGAGGGTAGCCGAGAGTCCGAGTGTCTTCGGACGTTGAACGAGTCCGGCGGACGAGGCTGTTCCCATCGAACAGCTTGGACGCTCGCGGAGCTCGACGACGAAACGGTAACGGTGAAAGAAGGTTTCATGGTGTCGCCGGAAGGAAGATGTCCGTCGAAGGACATTGCAGCAGCCCGAGGATCACCGGACCCGCAGTCGTAGATCGTCGTCGTCAAACGAAGGTACAGACCACGGGCTAATGCCGTCCTGCGCCTGCGATGATTCGCGAGGACGAAGAAGAGGAGGGACCCAGGTGGAAATATGTAAGAGGCGAGGCGGACATTGTCTCGTCGGCACGGCTCAGGTGCCACGAGGAAGAAGAGGTTGGCCTTATAGAAGGTTTATAGTTTGCGTAGGATAGACGATGAGCGTCGAGGTTGACACGCTGGAACTCGAGGTCTTCGAGGTGAGTCCTCCAATCCTCTCGAGGACACGACGAACGGAAGTCGAAGAAGGATGATAGAGCGGTAGTTTTGCTATCAATGAATCGCTCGTCTACTGTTAACTCGCAGAGGATCAGTTTCTTAGGGAATCGTCTATAGAGGCTAGATTATTACAGACCTGGTTATTATACTCGAACGTATTTCGATAATATGCAGAATTCGTGACCTTAGTTAAGTGAACAATATATCAATGTTACTTTACATATTCATTAGCTACACTATCTTTTACATGAGTCGCAAAAGTCAATTTTATGTGTTGAATGCACCAGGTAATAAACAATAGAAGTACTGTAAATCGGAAAATCTATTTTGGATTTCCAACTAAAATGGCTCCAACTGTAAAGTGTTCGCACATGAATTTATTTCTGTTTTAAGAATATAGTCTCGAGTTTATGTAAAGCTAATGTAGGGCTTAATTTACACTTTTAAATTCAAATATCACTAATAAAAAATATATTACAACGTTGCAATAAGGACAGCTGTTCCATTCGGTTGCTAAAAGCTACAAGATATGAAACTATTTGTTGGAGTATAATAATTCGGTCACTCCGTGACGTGTATCTCGCAAAAGTTTGACCAATCTGGTCGTGTGACTTTTATCGGTTTACTTCTAACGGGACCGTGCTTCAAATGAACCGTTTAGTGCGAAACTGGTGTAATAAAAAGTTTCGCCAATTTGGTTTTACACCGCTCTCGAACGCTATATCTTTGTCCCCTTTAAAATAAAAGCGGTGTAAATATATATCCGTTTGTTTCTCGGTGGTACAGCAGAGTAAGCAAAGATCGTTCAGGAATTATAATTTAATGTAATTAAGTGTAATTTTTGTTGATATTATTTTAAAACATTCTGCTTTTTATGCTAAAGTTTACATTAAAATATATATGTATTAGAAATATATTTTAACCTCACAGATAAGATGTGAAAAGAAACCGGTTTCAGAATGTTCACCGAAAAAGACATAGTTAAACAAAATTTTGTTATAAATAAAACTCTTCATTTGACTTACCGGTAACAGTTAAAAATTGTTGAAGCAGTTTTGTCCCAGTTTTCTTTGTATGCAAAAGACACGTTGTACGTAAGACTAGTCGCATATTTTACGAACTATGATCTCCTCTACGAGTTAACGTGGCGGCTCTAATTAATACGTTCGCTATCGTACCTTGTGGCAAAAGGAACGCAAAACACAGGAAGCAAACGATTTACTAAAATTTTTGAACGTTCCGCGAGAAAAGTATTGGCGATGAATTGAAAATGCGAATAGCGAACCTGTTAAGAGCTTCCAAATTGCATATCTTGTACTCGATTCTTGCACTCTTGAATGCAACAGGTGATTTTATTGAAACTTTGATCACTTTTATTGAAATAGACGTTGAAATAACTACGGGATCATTCTGGTTCACCCACGACTTTTATACAGACAAAAAGTTGTCGGAACGGAAGCACATTTCTATCAATCAGTAAATGAGATTTATGC